>NC_053170.1:33135245-33435245 GCF_016835505.1 Polypterus senegalus | reverse complement strand
TTGAGGTGCTTTTGGTCTACTTCTCTGTGTCAGGCAGCTCCTATTTAAGTGATTTCTTGATTGAAACAGGTGTGGCAGTAATCAGGCCTGGGGGTGGCTACGGAAATTGAACTCAGGTGTGAAACGCCACAGTTAGGTTATTTTTAACAAGGGGCAATTACTTTTCACATAGGGCCATGTAGGTTTGGATTTTTTTTCTCCCTAAATAATAAAAACCATCATTTAAAAACTGCATTTTGTGTTTACTTGTGTTATATTTGACTAATGGTTAAATGTGTTTGATGATCAGAAACATTTTGTGTGACAAACATGCAAAAGAATAAGAAATCAGGAAGGGGGCAAATAGTTTTTCACACCACTGTAAATCTAAAGATTCTAAATGTGCAGAGAGTTGGAATATCATACATTTAATTTGTTCTGTGTGGCGATCTATTGCTGCTTTCCGCTGCTGTCAGGTCCAAGAAGCTCGTAGCGATTAAAAACTGGGATGATGTTTACGACGGTCTGCTTTAATGATAAAGTAAACTACGAGGTTAAAGTGGACATTTCGAGATTAAAGACGAAATTTCCACTTTAATCACAAATTACACGTTTTCACCGTGTCCTTTATTTTTTTCTCAGTGGTTGAAATATAACGCTATACATTATGTTGCTGTTGTTAAGTTGCAAAAATAAAAAAATAAAAAAGAAGACACAAAAGATGGTATGTTGAGACTTTTAAAATGTATTGTGTCATTACGTTCGGGAACTATCTACATGTGACAGAAAGCCTCTATGCCGATCCTACGGGATGGATGCTTCAATGTGGTGAAGCAAAATGCCGACATACAGATGCATTCGTGGTGCTTTTATATTCAAGCGTTGCATATTCCCGATCATAATGACACGATACATTTTAAAAGTCTCACATTTTGCTTCACCACTTTGAACCATTCATCAAACAGCAAACTACGCACATCGATCCCCGAAGGATCTCCATAGAGGCTTGCTGTCACATGTAGATAGTAAACAGAGACTCTGACGTCACGTTCCGACTTTTAGCACACTGCGCCCCCCAACTTTTTGCTGGTACTGCAACTCACGCACGCGTTGCGTTAATTTCTGAGGACCTGCTCAGAGGTCGCGTGAAATGAACGCTGGGAACGCGTGGCAGCCATGATGCGGGCGTGTACGCGTTCTGAGCGTGAAGTATAAATGAGCCCTAACTCTGGCCTAAGGGTATGTGGTGCTTGCAGCAGGTTGCCATTAGGTGGCAGCATTATTTTTATTGTTAAATGTTTTGAGTTCAGGTGCTGACAGTCGCCCATGGCTCACCTTCACCAAGGATGCTCAAAGGAACAACTTGCCTACTGAGAGGAAAACCAAAGTTGTGCAAAAATAAGTGAGAAAAAGAAGAGAGCAGTAATGTTGTAGGAAGGACAGAAAAGACGGCAGTCTTCAACATTTATAAAGTAGGGACCTCATCACATACCTACAACGCTTTTATTATTTTGTACATCACTATATTTCCTTCTGGGTGGTTTAGTGGCACAGTAGTTAGCACATCTTCTCATGCCTGTGTGCAATTTGTGGCCTAATTACAACTACTTAAAGAGTTTGCACATTTCCTCTGGGTCTCCTTGGATTTTCTCCTTGTAAGTCAAACTTCTTCAAACATTCCAAAGTCAATCAGAAGCCAGGATCTCTATTTAGGCCACTTTTGAGGTTTTAAAATATTTTAAACCTATTTTTATTTATTGTTATTTGTAACTGTATTCATGACATGTTATGGAAGCGGTTGCACATTGGGATTTTTGGAAACGTTTCCATCATTGTAACACTCAATTGATGATACATCAGATGCCACTTTGTTAACAACAATGAGTTTCATGAACTGTTCATCCAAAATTTTATAAAAATACTCTTGATGAAATAGAATAAAAGCAATTTTTTTATTTTTAGGCTCATGGATTAAATATTTCTCTCTTGACTATGACTTTTAATTTTGTGCTGTTGCAAAGGTTTGCCCTACCAATTTCCCCGCTGCCTGTCACATAGTGACAATTTCCTTGTTTATCCTCTGCAACCCTTGAATAACTAAAACTATTAGGTGTATGCAGTTTCTTTGAAAGATGTACTCATTTGTCATGGTAGGCTAGGATTATGGGCTATTTTAAGTTAAGTCTGCATGAGACAGTATGGGGTTGGTTGTTCTCCTAATTCTAAAGCCGTTGGGACCTGGCCTATCATCTCACCATTGTGCCCATAAAGAAAACTCATCCCTTGGAAGTTTTCACATTTTATTGTTATACAACATTGAATCAAAGTGGATTTCATTTGGCCTTTTTGACATCAACCAACAGAAAAAAAACTATTTCATATCTAAGTGAAAAGGGATCTCTGCAAAGTGGTTTAAATTAGCCGTAAATATGAAACACAAGATAACTGATGGTATAAGTATTGACCTCCTTTAATAAGACACCACTAAATCATCACTGGTATAGCCAGTCAGAGTTAGAAGTTACGGAATTACTTTAATATTGTAATGTGAATTTCCCCTTGGGATTAATAAAGTATCTATCTATCTATCTATCTATCTATCTATCTATCTATCTATCTATCTATCTATCTATCTATCTATCTATCTATCTATCTATCTATTATATAGTGCCTTATATTTCTATCTATCTATCTATCTATCTATCTATCTATCTATCTATCTATCTATCTATCTATCTATCTATCTATCTATCTATCTATCTATCTATCTATCTATCTGTAGCTAAGCGGCTCAACTGATTGTTGTAGAAATGTTCCTGAGTCTGGAAGGTCCAGCTTGTGGTAAGTCAGAACTCTTTAAGCAACCAAAAAGGGGATGGAAAAGCACAGGTCAGGAGATGGAGACAAGAAAATATTCAAGTTACTGAATATCCCTTGGAGTCCAGTTAAGTCAGTCATTAAGAAATGGAAAGAGTATGGAAGAGCTGTAAATCTGCCCAGAGCAGACCATCCACAAGCACTAAGTGATCGGTCAAGACCAAGAGAAGTCTGATAACTCTGAAGGAGCTACGAGCTGCAGTGGTGAAGATAAGAGAGACTGTGAAGAATGCAAGTGCTACACGGGTTTATGGGAGTGTGGGAAACAAAACATGTTTCTATGGTCTAAAGAGACAAAAATGAAGCTTTTTGGCCATCAGACTAAACACCATGTTTGAACACTGCACATTATCAAAAACACAGCATTCCAGCTGTTGAATATGTTAGTGGCAGCATCAGGCTGTGGAGATGTTTCTTCCTGCAGCAGGCGTGTGAAGGTAAAAGGGAAAATGAATACAGGGAATTTTTAGAGGAAAACCTATTGCATTCTGCCAAAAACCTGCACCTCAGAAGAAGATTTGTTTTCCAGCAAGACAATATTCCCAAGAAGAAAGATAAAGCTACACAGGAAAGGCTATAAAACAACCACGTTAATGTCCTGGAATGGTCGGGTCAGAGTGCAGAATTTGTGGCTGGACATGCAAAACACTATTCATTCACAATCAATATGCAGCCTGGCAGAACCTGAGAAGTATTGCAAAAAAGAATGGAGAAAAATGTGAGCATCCAGATGTGTGATAGAGAGAGAGAGAGAGACCTGTGTACACAGACTCAAGGCTGTCATGGCTGCTAAAGGTGCATCTACAAAATACTGACTTAAAGGGCTGGCATACTTACACAATCATTTGTTTTGTGCTTTATACAGTATATTCACTTTGCTGATAACTGTTTTCACTTTAAAATTAAAGTGACTTTTTCTGTTAATCAATGTTATAAAAGCTAAATCAAATACACTGTGATTTAATGTGCTGTAACAATAAAATGGGAATACTTTCAAGGGGTGTGAAGACTTTTTATAAGCCCTCTAATATCAAAGAACACATTTACTCATTCTGCCTTCTTCTCTGTTACTTGTATAAAGTATACGGGTTTGAAGCCATTTGCTTTGAGATCCTTGCACTGTCACAGCCCACACACATGAAAAGTCATTTTGAGACCTAAAGCCACTTAACGTGCCTGTCTTTGAATAGTGAAAGGAAATCAGGCTTTAAAGAAATCCCACAGGAACATGGGGAGAGCATGCCATGTGAACTCCAATGACATACGGTCTTAAACTCGAGCAATCAGACTGGCAGGTTTTTCCAATTTGCAGCAAACAGAATCCAAAAAGCCAAAATAAGCCCCTGGGTGATATCACTGAAGTGACATTTTTCAGCCAGAAACAGCTAATCATATTGCTTAATATGGTACATGAGAACAAAACAAAGTGAGACGGAGAGATGAACACGCGGCGCACCACATTGTGCCAAGTAAACCACACACAGAGAACATCAAAAAACCACTGGCCAGAAAATTTGAATGTGCTGGCTCTAATCTGGTGGCTGCTCTCAAGGCAGCGCTAAAAGTGGAAAAAACAAATAAAATAAGCTCAAATTCACCATAGAACGACCAACTGGTAAGGGCCACTCAGGCTGAAGGTCCAGCAGTTGTCATCTGATCACTTTGTGTTTGAGTGAATTTCAGGAAATGTGCTGTGTTTCTAATTTTTCTGATCCTGGGCATGCTTTTGGGCACCTTTAGGGGGTATTGTGTGGGGAATTTTGTCTGCCTGATTGTTTCTTTACTTGTCCAGAACACTTTGAACAATTTGTCATCTCATTATCGCTGACATATTTATTTTTGATTCTACCTAGCAGAATTTTCATTCATTTCTTTATTGAGCCTTTGTAGCCTAGTACAGGGTTATAGAGGTCCAACTTGGCAGCATCAGGCCAAGGCAGGAGCCATCTCTGGGGGACGATGCCAGTTCATATTTCTTACATATCCACCAACAGTCACAATGGAACAATTTAGAGCCATTCATTAATTTATCATGCACATCTTTAGGATGGGAGAAGAGGAAAAAAAACACACAATGGATGGATGGATGGATGTTTTAGGAGAAATCATCCTCTTAGAAGGGAAAGTGAATGCCAGTCATGACTTTATGATTCCGAGTTGTCATTTTCATCCCATGTTGCACGATTTTTTCCTGCAAGGAGGAAAAGCATATTCCAGGATGACAATGGTTGCTCTCTCAGAACACATGTCGACTGTCATTAGTATGATAAGTATGAAAACAAAGCTAGCCTTACGGAATGGCCTTCTCCATTAGCAGATCTAGACCCAATTGAGAACCTACTGTATATCTACTCCATCAACAATGAATGAGACGATTACTTCTTTCTTACATAAATGAGTCCTCAGTCGCCCTGCACAATATCTCACATCAGTAGATTCTTGGTCATATTGTAGGCAAGCTGTGGAACATGTTAGCCTAATAACGTAGTAAGGTAATTGGGATTTCTACGCTTGTGGCCAAAAACTCTAGTGATGAAGAGCAGTATGTGGAGGTGCACTGCAATGTGCTGTCTGAGAGTTGGCCATGTCCACTGACTGGATTGGAGGCCATTAAGTTTTCTGGGAGTTGGGCTGGACCACTTCTCAGGTGAAAGCTGGAGATCCTGTGACAGATGGGGTATTAAAGATGGCCAGAGTAGGTGAGGAGTCTAGCAGTTAGTCACTTTGGAGCAGTAAGAAGCCGTGGTTATGTTCTAACCAAACATAGGTCTACCTGGCCCTTTAAAAAATGGCTGCATGCCTTTCAAGGGGTCAGAGATGTCATGGAACCATTAGCTGTCCAATGAGCCATAATCCTTGAAGTGGTCTTCTTTTGTTCTTTAACATAAACCTCTGCCCTCAAGCAGATGAGCTTGGAGTTGGGAGAGAAGTGGAGGCAACAGCTTGCCAGTCGAAGATATGGAGTAAGAAGACAAAGAAAGATCAATATTATTGTTGAGACAGGGAAGAGGAAGAGAAAGGTGAGCAGGGGATGATGTATTCTGCATTGTGGAGTAAGTTGGCACCTTAGTGTTTATTATTTTCTTTTATGTAAATCTGTGTCCTGTACCTTCCTATGGACTTTTTCCTTCAATAAATCAACTGATACTGGACTTTTGGTATATCTATGGAGCATTCTTGGTGTGGGTCTGGTCAAGAGTGACACATTGGTTACACTCCATACAATATATTTAACATGCTGTTATGTAACTGGAGTTCAGTCAAGGGCTCGTTACTGAAGTAACCCTCGTTGTTGCCAGTACATGTAGCGACTCATCCAATCTCATCTTGTTTGCTGTATAAAGCACCTTGAAACAGTATTGTGAAGAATTGGCCTGTTTAAAATATTTTATGGGTATTTGTGTAATAAAATGTATGCTCTCACACTCCTATAGGGGATTTTTAAGGTAGGGAATCCAATTCTCAGGTGAGTTCATTGAATCATCATTTGTTTTTGTGCTGTCAATTATTTTGTTATCGTTGTCACTGTCATTTTAGTTGTTACAGATGGTGCTATTTGTTTCTTCCTTTGTTAGGTCAGTATCCATGTTGTTAGGGGCATTTTATTCGAACGTTGTTGTTTTTCAAAGCTTTCAAATTATTAACATGCTTGCCTACTTGACACTGGAATGAAAAGGTTAGTGGTGTTATCATTCTCACAACTCTATAAACTTAATTATGACAGTTGACCTTTTATGTAACTTATATGCTTGACATATCTTGTTGATAGTGGTCCTTTTTTAATTGCATTTAATTTAATTTCACACGAGGGGGGTCTGATTTATTTTTTTGCATTAGGGTCCATCAAATGTTTGTTACACCGCTGTCCCCATCAATCTGCTTTCTTTTGAAATGAGCCAGCGCAGCGTTTTAGGATTCCAGTCGTTGCGGGGATTTTGTTCCCACCATTATGGTAATTCACAGCAAAAATATTCCTTTAAATGAAAATCTCAGTTAATTAGGCTCCTTAATTAGCATGATAAACTTAATTCAGACTTGAATTGCTATAAAAATGACTGTCTCAGTTTCATCAATACATTGTCTGAACTCACAGAGCTTATTCTGGCAGCAGTGGGCCAAACACTGCTCATTGCAAATGATGTTTGTATAACTGAATATGGGGTGGTGGCATCAAAAGCCAAAGGTCAGTACATGAATTTGGCAAATACAGGAATTAAATTGCATGTACAGACGGAGAATGAGTGAGGCATACCATGGCGTCTTGTGTTATGTGGCCTGTACTGCATCGTGAGCAAACACACCTTTTCAGAAATTTTCAATAATATCCATCTGCTGAGCTGCAGAGCCATACGTCACCATAGAGTTTGAAATAAAATTAGGGTAACTGAAGGTTATGGGTTAGTGTTGTAAAGGAGATGGGGTTAGTGTAGTTAGGGTGTTATATACATAGTTAAGTTTAGGGGTAATTATAAGTTAGGGGTTAGTGTTGTTCAGGTTAGGGGTTTGGGTGGTTAGAGGCAAGGCAACATCACTTCTGCCATGAAACTCTGCTCATTATATTCAGTGACTTTGCAAAGAAACTCTGGTCAAAAACTGTGATGATGTATTCAAACTGTGGTGACATGTAATAATAATATCAGTAATAATTTTTTACATTTATATAGTGCTTTTGTCACTCCTAGAAATCATTTTTCATAGTGAATCGGGATCCACTTAAACCACCACTAATGTCTAGCATCCACCTGAATGATGTGATGGCAGCCATTTTTGCGCCAGTATGGTGAACATACATTAGCAGTTAGGTGGTGAAAGAGTGAGAGAAATAGTAATTAAGAGACAGGGGATGATTAGGGGGCCATGGAGAGCAAATTAGCCTGGACATCGGGATATGCTTAGCTTTTTACGAAGGATTCCCAGGGATCTTTAATGACCACTGTTATACTACATGTTTCTTTAGGTCACTATATCTGGACAATACTGTTATGAGCTTTATTCACATGTGCATGTTAACTATGGCACACAGGGGCTCAGCAGTTAGAACTGCTGACCAAGCATTTGATTAGATAGCCAAAGACAACTGGAGGTTTGTATAGTCAGCTTAAACACAGGTTAGGGTATTTCTGTCCTCTATCAGCACAAATCTTCTTTCCTTACTGGGAGAATGAGAATCAGCATGTAAGCACTATGATATTTCTGTATTTTGTGGGAGAGGAATTCAGCCCTTGTTTGGAGACAGAGAAGACCAGCAAATGAAGCAAGACATTATAAAGGCTTGGACAACAGCCAGACCCTTAGAGGCGGAATCGACAAAGCTCGAAGAAAAACCTCCCAGCGTGGAGACGGAGAAAATGGCTGACTGTGTTGATCCAGATTTCCCACCTGGATAAAGTCTGTCCATATGCCTCCCCTTCTGTAACGCAGAAACGTCAGTAAATGTAAGCTAAAAGATATTTTGTCTCATGTGATTCTTGTACCGCCGTAATCACTATGGGAGGGATATCGCCTTTTCTGGTATATTATGATATTGTTTAATTATTGAATATGCCACAATTTTAAAAGAACACATTTCCAAGAGAGCTAATGCCTCTGCAGGAAACAACCACAGAGAGTCAGGACATCAGTTTTATGTCACCCTTTATTTTTCAGCACAGTGTCCTTGTCACTGCACTGGGGCATTGGGATCTGCTCAAAGACCACAGGGTAAGCGCCCCCTGCTGGCTCACAAACACCTCTCCCAGCAGCAACTCAAGCTGTCCCTAGATGGTCTCGCATCCACTTACTGGACCATCCCAAACATAGCTTAGCTTCAGGTGGCTCACCTCTTCTGAAGGGCATGTGGCGTGGCTGCTCATATGGCTCTGTGGCTTTTTGTTTGATGTTTCTTGAAATTTTTAGTAGTGTGAGTGCATTAGCTTGAAAATCCACCAGGTGGAGCAGTGAAAAGTTTAATATGGCATACGTCTGCAATGAGCCTGCATTTAAATTCAAGTCTAGACAATTTTTGTTAAATTGTGGTTAACAACCATTTAGACTTTTATTGTTTTTAAACTTATGCTGAAGCACGTGAACATGATGTGTGCTTTTCAGGCATTCATTCTCAAGAGAAAATTCAAAGTAAATTTCTTTTGTAGAAAATGCAAACAATAAAAATACATTTAATTGAATTGTGCCTTTCAAACCATTCAAGGGCACATTACAAGATAAAACCATAAAACAGTACCAACACTGCTCAATGAAAATGTGCACAGCCAAATTCCATCCTTTTCATAAATATTTAAAATGTTACTGTCTAATGTTTTCTCCATTTCTAATACACATTATAAAGTACTAAGAACATAACTTGCTGTGTGATAAAGAAGTTACTGATTAATTCTACCTGATAATAGTAATATTTATATGAAATTGTGCAACTAAAATATATTGCAAATGGTTGATTTTGAAACATTTTGACATTCGTTTTTGTTACAGTCATATTTTTCTTTGCTTACACATTGTCTTTCTGGATACCATCATGTGACTTTGGTCATCAGCCATGATGACATCCCAGAATTTGACAGAACAGAGAACCATCCTTCGCGGTGGATACAACTATCTTTTCAAATCCCTTAATGATGGTTAGGTTTTTCTCAAGTAGGCATTAGTGGGAGGATTATTTGTTTTGGTACATTGGACACCTTTCTTTGCCATTATAGTTTTGACCCTTAGCTTCCCCTTGACTATGTCTTCTGATTTTGTTTATCATCTTCTGGTATTTCTAATGCTCACAGTAATCCCTGGGGACATTCATTACATCCTTAACATGTGGCCCCCACTGTCTTACACACATATCTGGGCCTCAGGAGTAATTAGCTCCCAAACACCATTCATTACAATTGGGGCATAGTGTCCCTTGTGAGTGGTGGTTCAATGTCACTGGCAATGTTGCCACTACCAATGCCCTCCTACCAAGGCATCTCATGGTCCACCTCCTGCTCTTTAATGCCACATTTTCTCTGCAGCTGTGGACCCAATCATGCTGTCTGTCCCACCCTATTTTGAACTTCAAAGGGGAATTCTTTTTTACTCATGAAGAATGGAGGGGTGGCACAGCGGTGCAGTGGTTAGTGCTCTGCATCACAGCTGCACGGTTTTGAGTTTGAATTCCAGGCCTCTGATGTGACTGTGCCAAGTCTACTCTTTCTTCCCTTGTGTCTACTGTGATCTCCTCAGGGTTGTGGTGTTGTAGGTCCACAGCTCTCTCAGCGAAGGCCAGTTTTTTTTAAATAAATAATCACCACGCTCGCGGCTTAGCGAGGGGGGGTGTGGTGGCTGTAGCGGGTCTCAGGGCGATCTGCGGTGTGGGCGTTTCTCACCTGAGACTGCCCACATCCGTGATTGTTCCTGGTGCTGCTAATGTTCTGGAGCTACTATGCCCTCTCAATATATAGAAGCGCGAGTCGGCTAGAAGGGGATAGAACAAGAAATGAAAAGAAAAAGAGGTAGAACAAGGAAAGAGAGAAAGAAAGACGGAGGTGGCTGGAGAAAGCAGGACGCAGGAGAAAGAGAGCGGTGCGGGTGAGCGAGCGAGCGCTCGCAGACAGCTGTATGGAAGCCTGGGTGTTAGACCAACACTCAGGAGTTGTAGTAGTGGTCACTCCTGCTGAGTGATCGAGTAGCGGGAGAGACCAGTGAAGGGCGACTGGCCACGTAAGGCCAGGAGGGCAGCAGGAGTCGGGAGACTTGGGAGGAGTCCCGGCTGCTGGGTGAAAAGCAAGTCTCGGGCATGGGGTGAGTGCGTGACCGAAGCCAGGAGCGGAAGGCCTCCAGACCTGTGTTTGATGAAAGAATGAAGGACAGCTGCAGAGAGAGAGCGTCTGGCCTGCTGCTGGGCCCAAACGGGAGAAGCAGGTGAGACGCTAGTGTAAAAGAAGCACCGGGCTTGTCATTGTTTTAAAAGACTGCTTCCAGCAACGTTTTAACTTCGTTTTTAAAGGATTGTGTTTTTTCTATTTTTAACCTCCACATTTTCATTCGATTTTATGGATTATTTATTTATTGAACTTTTGAAGCACTACACTTGATCTGAACACTTTTTTGGTTTTTTGTTGGATTATAAATTCAAGCACTTTTGTACAGCATCCCCTTGCTTTGTTGTTGCCTCACTGCTAAGCTCATCGGTAACATTACCGACGGTGTAGGGTTCAAGGGCTCCCGAACAACAGATGGGAGCATGGAGCCGAACCCGCATGGTCACAAGGGTACGCTGATCTGCCTGCCACATTTCAAACATATGTGGGTGAGATGAATTAGCAATTCTAACTTGGACACTATTTTGATTGGGTGTGTGAGTGAGTGTGCCCTGCAATTGACTGACTTCACATCAGGGGATTCTTCCTGCATGGGCAATACAAAATCATCACCACAGCTCCCAGATTGTTCCCACGTTGTTCTTTTTGAACGTCTCTGAGTAGTCACTTGTTGTTCATGGGCCACAAGTGGCTATCAAGCTAGTGCAGACATCAGATCTGCAGAGAGTCACAAAGAGACCTTAAGCAGTCCGAGTACTGCAGTAGCCCAGCAGGAACAACAATGAAGACATTAGAAACATTTTGATTTTTTTATGCAGTTGATCACTTCTAGAATATACTAAATGTACTTCCTTCCCCACATTTGCTGCCCTGAACATAAATTTTAACAAAAAAAAAATAATTTCCATAATTAGATTCAGGTCTCAAGGAACAGATGCTAGAGGCAAAAGAGAATCCAAAGCTGCATTGGCTGTTCTGTGCCTCACCCACAGGGAAGCCATTTGTCAGCAATCAGCACTGCCTTTCTCTGCTGTCTGGAGAATACAGATGCATTTCATAAACTCAGCCATTCATCAATAGTTTGCCTTTAAAATATTTCCTATAATGGCACCCTGCTGCTGATAATATCATTTCATTAGGTAAAACGCTCCCGAGCATAGCTGCAGCCCAGCTCTGCCTGACACTTTCATGCAAAAAATCAACATGTGAAAATGACAGCAGGTAAGCACGTGTCTTGTTTCTTGGCACTTATGGTTGGAAGGCTTTCTAAAATCGAAGCGCCTTGTCTTGAGTCACGTGTTTCCCTCTGGGAGCTGTAACATCAGAGCAAGCCTTGCTTATTGCATGCATTGCCTTCCTCCCAATTCATTTAGTAAAATAGTCTATTAGAAAAAAAAAAGATCATTTGGGACACGTTAGTGTCAGCAGTTATCTATGGTTCTGTTTCATGTTGTTGTTCAGAATGGTGTCCAGCAACATGCTGTGTGAACAAGAACTTTTGAAAATATTGTTAAATAGCTATAAAAATTGACAATGATCGTAGGCTTACCTTTATGTATACACTTTCTGCACATTCATTCACGGGCATTGTTTATGATTTTAATGTTGGTCTTACAGTCCCAAATAAAATGGCTGACATAAACCCATGGAGCAACAGACAGTAATAGTCCAGAATCTGATTACTGTCTGTGTCTTCTAAAGGGAAACAGTAGGCATTACCCTAAGGCACAGGCAGTGAGCTGTCTCAGCTATCTCTTGGTGACTTGTGAGTGTCACATGCCATTTAAGCTTATTTTAAACTCTTCGGGTAGATGTTTTAATGGAAAACTTAACAATCAAGTCTTAAGACATTTCTTAATTGTTAAGTGAAGAATCATCACTTTGGTAATTGTAGTTGTATTTATTCCCTTTGTGGAATCAATGCATGTTTATTAAATTTTTATCTTTATTCTGCTGAAGCAATATTGCATTCTGCTTTTTTTCTATAATTTTCACCATTGTGTGAATGTTGTTGCCTGGTTGCGGCCACGTTGTTTGGGTTCTAACATGCAGAGCGTCAAGTATTTTTGTGAGCAAGAAAGATTGTGGGATTACTAGAATTCAGAGAATAGCGGTCAAAAGGGGAAGGTGAGAGTCAAAATACAAGGAATGAAAATGAACATAAGAACGTAATACATTTGACAACGAGAGGAGACCAGTCAGACCATCAAGCCTGTTTATTTAGCTAAGAGCTAAGTTGTCCCAATATCCCATCCAGATTATTCTTAAAGCTTGTCAAGACTTCTGCTTCAACTACAGTATATGTCTCAGCAGTTTGCTCCAGACTCCCACATCTATCTCAAGAAGTGCTTCCTGGCTTCAGCCAAGCCACGCCACCAGAAGCGGAGGGCAAAACAAAATCAGAAGTCAAAGATTGAAGCGTTCAAAACCAGAAAACCAAACCTAATGCTTGGGCCTATTTAAACCAAGGCTAACTACCACTTATCCACTGAGGGATAACCTGAAAGTGTGAAAACTGACATATTTATATGTAACATTTCTGTGGCATCACAAACATGACAGCATAGTCAAGCAAAAAATGTGAACTTTTTATTGTATGATATTTTATTGGATTATAGTGTATTGTTCTACATTGTGTGAAGCAACTTGAGTTCAAAAGATGCCCAAAGCCTGAACAAATTTATCAGCAAAACCTGCTCCATTACAGGGCTAATCTTGGACACACTGGAAACTGTCGTGGAAAACAGAATGGTGGCAAAACTGGATAGCTTATTGAAAAATCCTCGCCGTCCCATCCTTACTCTTGGTGCACAGGCTCATTTCTCCATGGTGTACTAAGAATGGAGGACTAGTTCAGACAAAATTAAATAAATCACAAATAAACAGATGTACTGTGAATGAGGCAGTAAGTAAACAAAAAGATCATAAAATATGAGTGTAGATGCATCTCGCCTGAAGAAGGGGCCTGAGTTGCCTCGAAAGCTTGCATATTGTAATCTTTTTAGTTAGCCAATAAAAAGTGTCATTTTGCTTGACTTCTCACTATGAGTGTAAATAAATAAATGCATCACGTAATATATTGTTTGTTGCTGATTTATTCATTTAATTTTTTCGGTGATATTCCTGCAGACACAGAATTTAAAACTGTCACTTTCACTTGTCAAAGCATAGGTGGCGGGCTGTAGCAAATGCTGTGTCGGTACACCGGACTTGAAACTTTGGCCATCAAATGCCATATTTACAGTAGGCACTTCAGATGCTGGCTGCTAATGATGAATTCAGAGATTATAGGATGACAGTAGCCTCTTCACACAGTAACATTGGGCAACTTTTTTTGGCATTCTTAGTCGACATGCACAGTTGAAACTCTGAGCTTGTGCATGAGCCGCCACAGGATTCCCAAGCCAAGCAAAGCACACATGTCCACTCTGCAGACGAGTCACCATTGATGAAACAGCACTCACTAGAGCCGCCATCGCAGCTTTGAGCTTTGATGAGTGAAAGTGGCAGTTTTAAATTCAAGGTGTATTTCATTTGGAGCAATATTACGGACAAAATAAAATAAAGAAGCAACAAAAAAGTTATTCTGTGACACGTATTTATTTACACTCATATTTCAAGATCATTTTCTTTATTTATTGCTACAGTTTACAGTAATTTTGCTTGTGTATTTAATTTTGTCCAAATTATTCCTCCATACCTCAGGGGATCTTTTCTCCTCACTGCTATCAGGCAATTAAGTCCTAACATCACAGACTAAATTCTTATACTCATTAATTTGCTATTTCTGCCCAAATACTGTTTATTTATTTATTTACCTATTAATCTATTGAAGTATTGGTCCTGTGAGTCTGTATCTTTGGTTTTTTTTTTATGTTTCTGCAGCTGTATGCATCTAAACTTTTCCTTGGGATTATAAAAGTACAATTGGAACCTCGGTTTGCGAGCATAATTCGTTCCGGAAACGTGCTCGCAGTCCAAAGCACTCGTACTGTATATCAAAGTGAATTTCCCCATAAGAAATAATGGAAACTCAGATGATTCATTCCACAACCCAAAACTATTCAGATAAAAATGATTAATACAAAATATAAAGTAAAAATACATAAAACAAATTAACCTGCATTTTACCTTTAAAAATAATCATAGCTGGTGTGAGTGAGTTTCTAAACTCTTGTGGGATTCCACCCAATGGGACGACACGTGGAAGAGCGTCCCAAAGCAATCGCAGTCTCCCAGCGCTCTAGCAGTTTGCCGTATAAGCACATTTAAAAAGATCGCAGACATGCTATAAGCGCCTGCCGTCGATGGGTGATATAAGGAACATTATAAAGATCCCGCTACAATAAATAACAGCGCTGTTGCTGTTTCAAGCTGAATAAAGCTGGTGTTGTTAAAGTACTGAGACTGAGCTTCAAGTTTTGGGGTGCAAGATGGAGACTCGCACTTCACAGCACGCAGGTGCGCGCGTGTGCACACACACACAGTCACAATGCTGTAGTAAATAGTATACTCTCGTACGGATGTTGACTATATGAGTGAGGCACACAGACTCAGACGGAAAATAGGAGACGATTGCCCTCAAGAGAAGAGAGAGAAAGAGAGACGCACACGCGAGCGAGAGAAGAACCATCAGCTCAGTTGTGATCACATGACGCTCGGCAAAGTGTATCCATGCTACTCGTATTGCAAGACATCGCTCGTTTACCAAGTTAAAATTTATTTAAAAATTTAGCTCGTCTTGCAAAACACTCGGAAACCAAGTTACTCGTAAACCGAGGTTCCACTGTATATCTAATCTAATCTAAATTCATTAAACTGCAAAACAAATGGTAGAATACAATTCTACACATATGAAAAGAAATGTGTGTATGCTACAGTTTGCAGGTGCTGTACCCATTGCCGGTCATGTGACCAGGCGATCATGTGACACCCCTGCAATCATGATATACCTATTTAAAATGGTGCTTGGACATTTTGTTATATGAGCATTGTATCTTTTCGAAAACAATCTAACAAAATCATTTTTATCACAGTTCAAAATTAAATTAATGGCACATAAAACATATTCCTAGATTCTATGGAATAATTATATAAAACAAAGCATCAAGCATGGGGAGGTTCACTCAGACGCACACTCACTTAAACTCAAATTACAGTCACAGTTTAACCCAATCAGCACTTTTTTTTGAATGTAGAAATCAGATAATCCACATGAGCAGAACATGCAAACTCCACAATGCCACTGTATCATCCAATTAATTAACGTTGTTATGTAATTATGCATGTAGTTTTTGCTCTCATTCTGAAAATTGTAATGCCTTGAACATGAGGGAATTGCCTGAGACAAAGTGAAGTAGTAGTTATGGCAGATGGCTGCACATGAAACTCCATGCCTGGGTACCATGTACATTGGGGTACTATGTGTCTGCACTGGCGCCCACCCTTCCAAATGTTACTCTTTACGGAGACACATTAGCATGCCCTCTGCTCGCCACATGGCAGAACTGAGGACATTTTGAGTTTGTGGCTGAGTGTTGTTGAATTTGGATCTCACTGTGTGATGTCCAACAGCGAAGTGAGCTCACCTTTTTTTTGCCCTGGTAGACATGCTGTAATCTGTCACTGTAGCAGTTTTCCCACAAGTACAGTAAAAACATTAGGCTGAAGTGTCACTTCTGGGAGTTAGTGGGTATTGCTGAGCTGCAGGGTGCTCAGCACTTCAAACTGCGGTGATATACTCTTGGGTAGCGCTGAATTTTCAAGTGGAGCAGCGTGTTCTGCATACCATTTAAAAATTACAAGTGCCCTCTGGTAGCCAGCAGGGGGCAAGCTGCATTAATTTGATAATGTAATCATCCAGTCATTAGCTAACCTGTATAATCCACCAAAGCACAAGGTGAGAACCATCTGTGGACAAGGTGCCAATCCATGCAGTCCTTGAAAAAAACCCAGCCCTCCCTCCCCACTTTTGCATTATGCTGCTATTTCTATTTCTTTTAATTTGAGGAATTCACTTGAAATTGCTTTTAATTGCTTTTAAATTATTTCCGTTAAAACAGCAATTACTAAACAGCAGGTACAGGAGAAACATAACTTGCCCTAAAATAGAGCTGTTTCATCAGCCCAATTCACACCTGAGTATTCTTCTTTAAAATTAAATATTTAGAAAGACTTTTAGGAGCAGAATGTGAGCAAGCGAGCTTCAGAAAGAGGAATCTGCTCCAAAAAGTTTAATGTATGAATCCTTTCAAAGAAAGCAAAATGAATTTGGATCATGGAAGCATGTTCAGTGAAGTCAAGTACAATTCTAGGCCAACCAGCTGCTATAAGAGTGTCATGAGGCAAGAGATGGGATCCCTGAGCTATGCTGTTAACATGGCCTAAAAACTTCTAAGCATCTACAGTTACAATATAACTAGTCCTACCGCTCCCCGGCGGTCTAATATTCTGCAAACTCTGGGTTTTTCCTGTCGTTATTATGGAAAGGTAACACACTTAGCACTGATGGCTCACAATTCCAAAAATCTTTGGTTGAAATCTCATTTGTTATCAGTAGTTTGTTGATTCTCCCTGTGTCTGTGTGAGTTTTCATTGAAGACATTTGGGATTTTCTCATATACTCAAAAGTTGTGCATGTTCAATAAATAGGAGACTTATATTGTGTGTGTTTGTGTGTATATAGGTGTAAGCATGACCTAGAATGGCCAGGAGTCCCCTAATGTGGACAGTGATTCTGAATTGGAGTTAAGCAAGTATGAAAATGCCATGGTATTGTGCTTAGGTTGGTTCCCCCATAAAATAGTTTGGCTAATCAGTAGTCTCACAAAACTATCATTCATATTCTGTTCCTGATTAGTTGTTTGTATGGAATGTGCACATTCTCTCCATGCCTGTGTGAGCTTTCCTTCCAAAACCTAAAGAGATGTATTTGTCAAATTGATTGTTGGTTTCTAAGCTGGCCTAGTGTGACTATTGGCATGTGGCAGACTGGGGCCCACTCTGGGATTGCTTTCTGCCTTGGGCCTAATTCTGCTTGAATAGACCCCAATCACCACATCCCTGAATTGGACTAAGTGAGTTGGGAAATTTAACATTGTGTTGATATAAAAGATCTTGAAAAATCTGTTGCATTCATTTCATATAATGCTTTATTGTTAAGCTGTTCAAGTCATTATCTTATTCCACAGTCAATTTAAGTTACTGTAATAGATAGATAGATAGATAGATAGATAGATAGATAGATAGATAGATAGATAGATAGATAGATAGATAGTACTTTATCTGTCCCAAAAGGAGTTTTATTACAGAGGCTTAATAATTAAATAAATAAAGTCATATTATTATATTATGACAAACAATAAACCCACTCTCAAATACACACCAGAAAAACTAAAATAAAAGAAAACTAAAAAAGAAAGTCCCAAGAGCCAGCTTCTGTAGCCGAGGATCAGACCGCCAAGGTCCCCGCCTTCAGCCACCACCCGATTCACATTGCACCCAACCTCCTTGGCCCGTCCTACAGGTGGTAAGCCCATGGGAAGGGGGACCCACGTTGCCTCTTCGGGCTGTGCCCAGCCGAGCCCCATGGGTGTAGGCCTGGCCACCAGGTGCTCGTGATCAAGCCCCACCTCCAGGCCTGACTCCAGAGAGTGGCCCTAGTGACCGCATCCGGGCGATGGAAAAGTTTTTATTCTTCATAGTAGATTTTCTGAACCGCTCTTTGTCTCGTCCCTCACCTAGGACCAGTTTGCCTTGGGTGACCCTACCAGGGGCAAAAAGCCCTGACAACAGAGCTCCTAGGATCATTGGGACACGCAAACCCCTCCACCACAATAAGGTGGCGGCTCCACAGTGATGCGGGCTCTGCATCAGTCTGTCGTGGTGATAAAGGAACTGAGATGTAAGGCAAAGCTCTTAATTTTTTGGTCGATCTACGTTCCTACCCTCACTTATGAGCTATTGGTAGTGACTCAAAAGAACGAGATCGCGAATACAATCGACTGAAATGAGTTTCCTCCACAGGGTGTCTGGACTTTCCCTTAAAGATAGGGTGAGAAGCGCGGTCATCCAGGAGGAGCTCAGAGTAGAGCTACTGCTCCTCCGCATCGAGAGGAGTCAGATGAGGTAGCTTGGGCATCTGATTAGGATGTCTCCTGGACGCCTCCCTGGTGAGGTGTTCCGGGCACATCTAACCTGGAGGAGGCCCCTGGGAAGACCCAGGACATGCTGGAGGGACTTTGTCTTTCGGCTGGCCTGGGAATACCTCGGGATTCCACCGGAAGAGCTAGTAGAAGTGGTCGGAGAGAAGGAAATCTGGGCATCTCTGTTGAAACTGCTACCCCTGCGACCCGATCTCGGATAAGAAGAAGAGGACTGATGGATAGATGGATGGATGGATGGATGGAGAAAAGAAAGAAAACTTGTGACTTGGCAGTCACAGTGAGGCAGGTGTATTGTTGGTATAAAAGAACCCTCCATAGTGTTTCCTGACTGACTGCTGAATAATCTCTTAGCTAAAAGTCCTCAGTATTAGTGTGCTAGAGAGAGGATGTGCAGCATTGTTCATAATGGCACTGAGTTTTGTTCTAATTCTTTCCTCCACTATTACCTCCAAGGGGTCAAGTGTGTTCCACAACTAAGCCTGCCTTCTTAATCAGCTTGGTGAATTAGTGGGCTCATCTTGTCACTGGGTCAATACATCACAGAATATAAAAATCATATTGGCCATCACAGAGTTGTAGAAGATGTAAAGGATGTCATTTCTCACATTAAAGGAATGCAGCCCTCTAAGAAGGAGTCTGCTCTGCCCTTTCTTAAATAGCTCCTCTGTGTTACAAGACCAATCCAGCCTGTCACTGATGTGGACCACCGAGTACTTGTAGCAATGCACCACCTGCACATCCACTCCCTGAATAGTGACAGAAATAGAGTTTATTTGGTACAGCAAAAGTCAATCAGCAGTTCCTTGGTTTTGTTGATGTTAAGCTGCAGACAAGTCTCAAAGTTCTCCACCTGACTCGTGTACTCTGTCTCATCCCCCTTATCAATACACCATCATACGTACAGACTCATCTGAGAGTATCTGCAAGTGACATGACCTGGTGTTATATTTATAGTCTGAGATGTATGGAGTGAAGATAAAAGGAGACAGGACTGTTCCTTGTGGTGCTTCAGTGTTGCTCACATCCATAACAGAAACGCACTCCTCATGTCTCACAAACTGTGGCCTACCTGACCATTATCCAGGACGCCATTGAGTCATTTATCTGAGTTGACCTCTTAACAAGGATGGCTGAATGATACTGACAGCACTAGACAATTTGAAAAACAGAATTCTGAAAGTGGTGCCATCTTTGTCTACAACGTTGTAGATGTGAGCAAGCCTTGTGAAGCAAATTGATAATTGCATCTTCCCCTTGAATCTTTGTCCAAGTGGTCTTTCACAAGAGGACACATATAATCCAGGATTAGCCTCTTAAAGGTCTTCATGATGTCAGACATAAATGCCACAGGTCTGTAGTCAATAAGGATCATAACTAACAGTAAGAAGTGCATGCAGGTAACTTGACTTGTTTTGCTTAATTGGCTTCCATTTAAATTTGGGGTTGATTTGAAAACACAACTATTGCTGCACAAAGCCGTCAATGCCTTTGCCTTGCTTTATCTGGCAGATTTTCTTAATGCCCACACTGCAGAGCATACACCATGAATGCAAGAGCAAGGAAAAGGTCAATGTGAACTTAATTATCCCTGGTGGGTATCTTGATTGATAATGTGTTTATATTTAAATAATAATGCAGATATTCTCAAAATCCTTCTACTCACTCATCCACCTTCTGTTCCTCCGTGTTCCAAAATTCCAAGAATAAATAAAACTGATCTCAGAGTCTTTAGCTGCAGGGAACCTAAATTCTGGAGTGGCCTACCATCCAATTTAAAGCAAGTCTCATTGGCTTCAGATTTTAACTCAAAACTGTGTTACTTTAGCTCAGTCATATTATACTGCTGTCTGTTGTTGTGATTATAAATATGGCTTACACTACAATCAGCTGTTACTACATTTTTTGTCACTCACCCTTGCTTTTTTCAATGTTCAGCAATGGAGCTTTGGGTCAGTACTAAATTCATTGTTAAGTGTGTTAAATGGGAGAGTTACCACTCCTGGCTTTGGAAGGGTTGGTGGGAGGAAACTGTATGACCACTGAATGACCAAGCATCAAACTGCTGATTGCTCCAGAGTCATCAACAATACCATGAATAGAAGGAGAGGTTATTAGCCAGTAATTCTCAGTCAGCCACCCTTTCACTTTTCCCATTATTATGTTCTCTATCCCTGTAAATTAGATTTTTACGTTTCTTTCTGGGTAGCGCAGTGGTAGCACTGCTGCCTCACAGTGAGGAGACCCGGGTTCGCTTCCTGGGTCCTCCCTGCATGGAGTTTGCATGTCCTCCCCATGTCTGTGTGGGTTTCTTCCGGGTGCTCCAGTTTCCTCCCACAGTCCAAAGACATGCAGGTTAGGTACATTGACAATCCTGAATTGTCTCTAGTGTGTGCTTGGTGTGTGGGTGCCCTGCAGTGGGCTGGTGCCTTGCCTGGGATTTGTTCCTACCTTGCGTCCTGTGCTGGCTGGGATTGGCTCCAGCGTGACCCTGTGTGAGGATATAGCGAGTTGGACAATGACTGACTGACTTTTCTCTCTCCTTTAACCAACTGAGTTATTTCACCTGAATTTCGTTTACATTAGAAGCCATTAGAAACTGAAAACTTGTAAAAACTACAAAGAAAAAATAGGAATATCTGTATTCTCATTTTTGTCTATATCATATGTATTACACAAGATTAGTTATTTTATTTCAGACATTGTAAAACTTGGTTCCCAAACGGGGAGACTAGGATGTTGCACAGTCCTTTTTTTCCTTTCCCTCTCTAACCTTAGAAAGCATGAGCACGCCCGCAGAAGGATCATGATGTCACTTCCTCCCAGACTCTGGATGCTCCGCCCCTTCTGATCCCTCTACTGTTTAAGAAGCACAGGAAGTGGGCCTTTCTTATTGGACATGTTATCATAGAAGGTAAATCCTCCCTTTGGAAAACAATGCTGTATTGTGGACCAGATGGTTTCTAGTTTTGAGTTTTTCTTTGGACTCTTTACATTTACGTTTCTTTTACTTGCTTAGCAGAGTTACTTATTCACAGCAACTTACAAAAAAAGTCAACATAATAATAAATATCAGTGTGGGTAATTGTTTGAATTAAAAAAATCATATTAAATATTGAATGGATGTGTTAAATTTATAAATTTCATAAAATAACATAATCATTTCTCATGGCAAAAGCATTCAAAAAGAACTGAATATTGCCATAACTTTATATTTAAAAAGTCTGCTGCCTCCATAAGATAAAAGACTCCACCTGCAGGTTGGAATTCCCAAACCAAATGGCTAAAGCTATCTTTTATTACCCTGACGACTCCCCCAAAATGGCTAATGGATTTGTTATCTGACAATGACAGCTCTCCAACTAACAGAGTGGAACTCCAAGTAAAATGTCAAGTTCCAGTGAAGTAACTACAGACTTTGTAGAAATGTGTCACGTTTTCTTCATAAATCAATTCAACACATCCTGAGCATAAAATATTGTGAATTCATTTATCAACATTAAATCTCCTAATCAAGATTCATGTTGGATCCAAGCAAACTCTATATCTTTGTTTATATTAATTTAGAGACAGATAAGAGATGTATATTCACTAAACTCTGAAATTAAGCACCTCTGGTGGCAGGCAGCATTAGAGAGACAAGTAGGCTGGCGGCAGACATTAGGGAAGCAATGAGGCTGGTGGCAGGCAGCAGTGAGTCAGTGTGACTCAGGCAATGAAGCTGGTGACACAGGACATTGAGGCAGGGGACGGGGCAGCACTACAGAGGCAATGAGCCGGCTGTTTGTAGCCATGAGTGCTGATAGGCTCCCAAAATTATCCACCACTTTACTACTAGAAAAAGGTACTAAAACCAGATGTGGATACTGGCAAATGCTTCAGTATTTTCATGCCTGTTTAAAGAAGCCACTGTTGTTAAAAAAAAAAAAAAGAACAAAATTATTTTCACGTCCTTTGTTTGCTTTCCCACAGTCACCTGTAAAAGTACTTAAGGAATAAAGCATTTCTGTTTGCTGTGTCTGAGGTGCTACTTTGTGAAGCCCAGAGGTGACAGTTTATGTTGCAAAGCCAGTTTGTCAGGCAGGTAAAAGCATATGCAAGAAATGACAACTGATCCAGCTTTTTATAACTCACCTTTCGCAGATATTTATATCACCTGCATCAAAAATGACCAGCTTGTAAGCCATAGGAAAGGCGCTAGAGTCGTACTCTTGGTGATAAAAACTGTCTCTAACTCTGAAATGAGCATATGCTTCAAAGAGATTCCGCTTTCACTATGATGCACTTGTGAATTTATACCACACTTGTCTACAGTAAGTGAAATATATGAAAATAAATGGAACATTAGTGGCAATTGAATAAAGTTAGGTTCATTTAGTGAACAGCATATCACCATTAAGATTATCATCCATCAATCCCCTTGTTAAGTTCAGGGTCATGTGGAATGTCGAGCATAAGACAAGAACCAACCCAGAGCACAGTCACACATACTTAACCTGGATCAAATAACAGAAGCCAATTGACCTCATTCGAGAAGAAAACCAAAGAAGCCAGAGAAACACGCACTAAGGCACGGGCAGAACAATGAAACTGCACACAGGCAGAGCCAGGATCAGGATGTGAACCCCATGACTTTGGAGATCTAGAAAGCAGCACTTCCCACAGCATGTACTCCCTGTGTCTGTGTTGGTTCAGGTTACCCAGGCTTTCTTTCCTCCTCCCAAAGGAATTTTATGTTCAATTATTTGGTGACACTAAATTTGCCATGTAAAAGTGTGTGTGTTTGTGTGTGTGTGTATGTATGTATGAGTGTAACAGCATGCTAGAATCAGGTAAACTATTACAGAGGGTCTTGGATACCTACAAAGCCCTTGGCAGACTTGAGGCAGATGAAATTTAATGTAAGTAAATGTAAATAGAAATGTTACATATGAATATGCAATGGGAGGTCTGGAACTTGATGATACCCCTTTTGAGAAGGGCCTTGGAGTCATAATGCACTCGTCACTATCTACTGTACATCAAGGCAGTGTGCATAACCAGTCAAGAGAGTTAAAAGGACAGGATATTATATAATATAGCACGATGTGCAGAGTACACGGGAATTTATGCGTAAGTTATATAATGCACTACTGTGGCCTCACCTGGAGTACTGTGTTCTGTCTTGGTCTCCATATTACAAAAAAGATATAGCAGCACTATAGAAAATCCAAAGCAGAGCAACTAGGCTGATACCAGGAATAAGAAGTATGAGGAAAGACTAAAGGAGTTGAACCTTTCTAGTTTAAGAAAATGGAGATTAAGAGGGAAGTGGGGACATAATTGAAGCATTCAAAATTTCAAAAAGGAATTAGCCCAGTAGATGCCATTCATTACTTTAAAATAAATTCTACAACAACAACTCTGGGACACAGTTGGGAACTTGCTAAGGGAAGATTTCAAATAAATGGTTTTCTTTATGCAAAGAGCCATTAGACACATGGGATAAATTGCAAAGTAGTGCGGTGGACAGCAGGATTTTATGATTCTACAAATCTTGACGTGATGTTATTTTGGGCAATTGAGGTGAAAAGGATTGACAAACTTACTGGGTTGAATGGCCTGTTCTCGTCAAAACATTTCTAATGTTCTAATATTTTGAAATAAAATGGTATCCCATCTAGGATTGGTTCTTTCCTTGTGCTAGATGCTATCAGAACAGTTTCTAAAGGAGGATAAAATTGATTAATGGTGTGGCCTGTAGGAGGAGGACTGAGCCCCAAACCCCAGACAGACAGCGCAGACACAGTCCTGGGTTCAAATTCAGTTCTTTTTTTTAACAACCAAAGTGTACCTCTTTACAGGTTTCCTCCCTGTACTTTCTTCAGTCCTTCCTTTAATTCCCTCTAATCTTCTTCACTCCACCCAGGAGAATATTGTCAATCCTCTCCTGACTCTGACTCCCCAGACAAAGTGGAGGGCTTTTAACTCCGGAACCAGGAGTACTTCAGGTTTTCAGTCTAGTACCTTCGGTACTACTGCCATGTCAGGCAGGACCACACTATTCATGATACACAGAACATGATAGGGTAGCTCCACATTGTCCTGTGGGTATCCATACTGAGGCTCATCAGTATGCGACTGCCTTATCTATGGTGGGATGCTGGCAATCACCCACTGTCCTGTCCTTCCAACCTCCCAAGCCCAATGAATGCTTTCCTCAATGGCTGCTGGGAATGTGGCACTGGTGTAGTATTTGAAGCAATGTCCTTCCTGGTCCTGATCCAGGCAGGTCGCTGAGCTTCCTCTAGGATGACTTACTATTTGGGCAAGGGCAAGGGAACAGGGTCCATCCTGGCTGGGACATTGGTTCATCCTTCACAATGAGTTGATGAATTATTTTATTATTATTGTAAGAATTATTTTTGGTTTTATAGTGGTTACTGCATGTGCTGTAAAGATCTGGGGCATCATGTATAAATGGTGCGTACTCACACAAATGTTGCGTAAGAACGCTTCCACGTTCAAATCGCGATGTATAAAACCTAAACTTGGCGTAAAGCCACGCACATTTCCACAGTACCTCATACCCTGTTGTACGCAAGTTCTGCGCTTGGTTTTGCAGACTGGTGGCACCCAGCATCAAAGCAGTGCTACTGTTCCTGCGTGATTTCCCTTTCTTTTTCAGATCCACATCCCTGACACGGCTTTATAAATACACTGAAATTAACCGCATATTATTTATTAGTTTAATGCATCTGATTGTAATTAACCTGTAACAATATAATGGTCCGCAGAATGGTCAAACTATTCTAAATACAATAGCTGCTTTAGCGTTGTTACTCTCACTGCACCTTCTTCTTCTTCTATCAGCTGCTTCTGTTTGGGTTGCCACATCGGATCATCTTTTTCCATATTACTCTCACTGCACCACTCGGAGTATTTATATCACTGTATCTGAGTGTAAATCACAGGAGTGCAGCAGCTGATCGGAAAGAGAATTATCGGTATACAGCATCAAGCACACGCTGCCTAAGCCATTTGCTATTTGAACTGGTCTCATTCGACAAACACTTCAGAGCCTTTCCTGTTCAGACCTCGCGGTTCACAAACAGTTTCATCCCAAGAACTCTAAACGCACTCCATCAGTCCATCAAGTGCTCCTTGTAGAACTGTCTGTACTTATAAGTACAATCACCTCACTGTAAACTTGCGATACAGTTATAATATTGCACAACCTGAGCCACTTTATAAAGCGTGTATTTACATATGATGACGATATCCTTATAACTTTAACTACACGGTGCCACAGCGCTAGTAAGTAATTTGAGCTTTGTTCACGGTTTGTTCCTGCCTCACGCTGTATTCTTGCTGTGGCTGGCATGACACAGGAAGGATAGATGGATAGAATAATTAAAAATTACGAAGATATTTCAATGTTCCTTAAAAGTTTTGAAGAATCGGCATTCTGAGCTTACAGATGGCTTAACGTCTATTACAGAGCTGATTGTATGGCGATTGGTTATTTGGAGAAAGAAAAGGAATTGGGGGTTAGTACGTTTGAAAGAGACAGTACTGCTACAATAAAGCATTTCATCAAAGGTTGCACATGGCACTGCAAGCATCTGGCGTAAGACATGAGCAATCACTGCGCCATGGTGTTCCCATGTTTAATAACACTCTTTAACTCCTATCGTCATGAAAATAATATCATGTACACATTTCAGTATTTTAATTATTCAGAGAGCTGTAATATTACGAATGTAATGGATTCTGTGTCCTGTCGGAGGAAGAGAAAGAATGCAAGCACGTAGTGATTCACACACAGAGAGCACATAGAAGATCAAATGCAAAACAAAGCATTTAACGTGCTTCTTTAGTTACGATGGGATTTGAGAAACTAGTAAATTAAACGATTTTAAGATGAAGTTTATGATGTTTTACTTTAATGACAAAATAAACTATGTGATTAAATTGGAAATTTAGAGATTACAGTTGACATTTCGTGCTTTTTTCACACTGTGCCTTTTTTTTGTCTGTACCCTAATAAGCTTTCATATGACACTCAGACGGTGGGCTACGACTCGCCTTTTCATGGCGACTTTCATATCTGACAACTCCGACACGCTATGTCACTCGATCAACTTCCTTTTGTTGTTTATACCACTGTTTAAACCAACAAATAGTACGTTTTTCTTTGCCTCCACTTGGTATTCGCTGAAATTCTTCTATTTTTCTCGTACTTTTGCCATTGCCTTTTCACAGAACACTGAGCTTAAGGGCTATTTATATTGATTTGCATATTCAAAGAGGCGGAATTTTGGGAGGAGTTGGGGTGGGGCAGCAGGCGCGTGCACGTGCGTTAATTTCCATGCTGACTGGGATTTATGTAGTGGAGGAACGTGGAAGTTGGCAAATGCATAGATTTATGCATCTGGATTTTTTTGTGCGTAAATACATTTCCGCTTTTGTGCTTACGTTATGATATAGTGCAGATTCTACGCACGGCGTTATGCATGCGGCCCCTGGTTACTGTCTGTGAGGAGCTGGCACATTCTCTACATGTCTGCTATGGGATTATCTCCAGATTCTTTGATTTTCCTCCCACATACCAAAGACAAACAAGTTAAGTTAAATGGCGACTCTCAACTGGACCTGGCTATGTAGACGGTGTGCTCTGCAGTTGACTGTTATCCAATCCAGAATTATGGATCTCCACAACCCTGAACTGAATAAATGCGTTAGTCAACGTACTGCATGTATTTATTGTTATTATGATCATTATAGTTAAATAAGATAGGTAAATAAAATGTTACAGAGACCAGTAAAAAATTTTGGAGCCTTTGATTAAAAGCTGTCCATCTTGTCTGACTTATTGCAGTGATCCTTGAATTTCAAGGGTCCTCTACATTAGGAGTACCAGTGTGTCTACAAATTCTGGCAAACCTTAAGACAACTCTCAGACTAAATGTTACTTTGTGCCCATTAACCCACTAAAATATGTGAAGTAAACAGCTGTGTCTCAGTGTTTTCTCTGGAGAGTAAAGAATTGCTTTAACACCGCTAAATCTGACACTAATGCTGAAACGTTTCTTATTATATCAATAATGCATCTACTGTGTATATTGAGAGATTGCAAAGTTACCACCAGAATATCATGGGGTAGAGCCCTAGACAAAAGTTGGCAGCCATAAGTGTCATTCTAGGTCAGCATCCCTTACATGTGTGTCCCACTCTAGCATTAGGCAGGGGAACCATCAACTGAAGTGGAGAATTGCAGCCTTGACTCCCTCAGGACACTAGAGGGAAGGTGACAAGGTTTTGTCAGGAATTTCTGGTCCTCCTTTAGAGAGAAAGAGAGAGTGTGAGTGAGTGAGTGAGGTGCCGCTATAAGACACGCAATCTCAGAAATGAATGTGTGAGAACCATGCTGTCCCTGAAACAGAAATGGGAGCCTGGAGTCAAACTGGTAGATGTGACGATTTGAGGAACACAGAAAGATCAGCACAACCAGTAGAGGGAGTACTAGCCTGGCATCCCCTGATACTGGAAGTGATTTTAATGCTCTCCTTAGAAGTGATGGGGTCTACAGCTGCCATCACAGACAGCGACAAAATTGAATCTGAAGTGAGGAGGAGAGAGAGTGAGTAGCTAAACTGAGATGTCCTGCTTAGAAAGAATAACGGGGCAGGTGGAAATATTACAGGACCACAAAATGCTCAAATTTGTATGTAAATTAAGTCAGCAACTGGAGCAATGTGTGAAATGATATGGCCTTAAGGTAAGAAAGCAAATGGGCAACAACACTCTTCTCTTAGTCCTTAACTAGCATTGTCTTTATCTATCAGATGTGTTACCTTACGTGCTTACCCACCACTGACATGCCATAAGGTGGTTCCGTCTCACTTCCAGCACCCTCTTCTCACCTGTTAAAACCTCATACAGCACATCTTCAGACTAATTATTTACTTTTTTAGTTTTTCACAGTTGGAACACAGAAAGATGAAGCAACTTGCTCGGAGTCATGCAGTGAGTCAGAAGTGGGAACAAAATCTGCCGCCTTCGGTGTAGAATCTTGAGATAATGTCTAATAGGGATGCCTACAATTCAAAACATCCTCTTATTGGCTAGTCAGAGGTGTAGCCTGGTATTTACAAATTGACATTCTAAGTTACTTAAATAAAACAACACTGCAGTCTTTATGTTTAATTGCATCTTTCACAGCACTACAAATCTGTTGAAACCGTTAACTGACAAAAATCTAACAAGAAAGCAGAAGGGCACATTGTAACCTTAGCACTTTAGATTGGCTGAAAGGAGTGATGAGTGATGGACAACACCTACACCATGGTCAAGGTGGGCAGTCATTTAAAAGCAAAAAAAAAATCAGGGCTCAAAGACAATTTAGTGTGTGACAGGAGACCGTGGCACATTGCAATTCACTTCTCCCTAAACATAAGAGTCTGAACTGACCTACTTTGATTGCAGGTGCATGTCATAAATACATTTCCCTGTCTCCTGTTTGTTTCTGTTTTGCTTTTTTTTAATAAGGGGTGAGGACTCTGGTTAGCTAGTCACCTGAGAGAGGTTCAAGGACTGGTCATGTCCACAGTTTCATGCTGTGGAATTTTACCTGACAATCTCTGCTTCTCAGAAGAAATGAAATGCTGTCTAAAATACTATTGCAAAATATTATTGTAAGATATATTCTCTGGTCACAAGCTGCTAGGCTTTTTCCAGCACTGCAGGGTATGAGCTATGAGGAAATAGTGAGAGTTTCAGTTTAGGAAAATGGAGGTTAAGAGGTGACATGATAGAAGTGTTGGAAATTATGAAGGGAATCGATAAAGTGAATGCCAGCTGTTACTTTACATGAGTTCTTCCATGGGAACACGGCAGTGCATATCCAGGAGGGTTAAGGCTTCATTTACACAGAAACCTTTGAAAGCTTTTCTTTACACAGAGGACCAAAGATACAAGCTTGCCCGTAGTATAGTAGATTGGAGGACTTTATGGACCTTCAAATCTCAAACTGATGGTTTTTTTTAATTTAAAGACAGATTAGCTACTTTGTGTTGGCTGTTGTGTTAGTGACAACATATTTTTTTTTGTATTCTCCCACCCCTTACTGAAATATACAACCATTTACTTCCCCGAGGACACTGATTCTCTCAGCGGTAGTTTGACATAGCGGAAATGAAATTAGACTCATAAGGTTTCCATGTCATTTTCAACTTCTAACCCACCATCAGGTGGAAGCTACATATTTATATCAAAAGTCTTTTGGAAGGTATAGATCTGGGCTCTGCTAGCATTGGTGTGTCCTACCAGGTAACCCTGGACAAGCTATTTCGCTTCCCAGTGTGGCACCTGTAAGAAATATTATAAAGCTTTCTTTTGTCTTCCATTAATTGTTCCTCTAATTGGATAACGGTAATTCATTCAAGTTCGTCACTGTTTTTTCTGGTCAAGGTTGTGGAAAGGCAGAGTCTACCTCGGCATCAATGGCTGCTAACTAAGGTACCAAGGCACACTACCTCATACAGAAATGACTCTCAACCAAACATCATGTCTGAGGACTGTTAAAGGATCCCACATGAACACAAGAAGAACATGCAAACTTCTACCAGAAGTCATCTCAAGGATCAAAATACAGTGCAGGTGCTTTGAGGCAACATCACACTTCATTCACTATCCTGATGAAAGTTTATTTTCAGAGACAATTGGCTTAGAGCTGCACACTCACAGTACATTCACCTAATTTAGACAGTCTGCAAATCACAAGTCTGCCAAGGTACAAACATATGACCAGTGCCAAAGTTCAAAGCCTTTGGGGCAATGGAGAATAGTGAACCAACAGCTCTAAAATGATGTAAATCCTAGAGGAAAAACAAACCTTTTGGGAACCTTACACAAAGTTAATATCCAGCAGTCCAACGCTGCTGTGAGGTAGCTGGTGAAACTCGTCACTTGAATTTTTTTTTCTGTTGCTTCTGTTATTTGCACCGTTTTTTAATCTTTCCCAGTGACTGTGTCATTGAATCACCCAGCTGTTTTTCAGTTTTGCAGTTGGTGACCATTTCCAGAGTGTTCACGTGTGATATTCTTAGTGGCTGGTGGCCTCCGTATACATTGTAGCTTATCAATTTGTAAAACTGTGATGTCAGTCGTGGAAAGTAAACCTGCATTGCTGCTTGCAGCTCTTCAACTGAAAACTGATGTGGTGTGCCATTCTAGTTTGGGCTTCTAGTTGCTCCTTATTTTCAGAGCTTATTTATTCCTCTTGTGGTTGCATTGTGTCCAATAAGTTTTTAAGAGCTACATAGCATGAGCAGGTAGGAGCTTACTTTAAGCTTGCATAGGGCCGGTTAGAGAGTCAGGCTTTTGCAGCCTCATCTATAGGCTGCAGACCAGGAGTAAACAGGGACTTGCAAAGGTCTATCATCATTTTTCTTTATTGTGAATGATTTATTGGTTTACCACACTTGACTTAAAATGATTCTAATAACCTTCATATGGCGCATAACAGTATGACGTCATCTTCACAAGAGAAGAAGCTAAATGGCAAGGGTGATAGTCAACTTACCAATGAGACATGTCGTGTAACCCTGAAACTGAGCCTGTGGTTGAGATTTGAAATGCATGACCTTATTATCTGCTTCTCCAGCCAACTAATTTCTATAAAGTTTTAAACAACTGCAGACATAATAGATGCAGTAAGAGTTTCATTTCATTATTTCAGCTGAAAATGAGGTTATATCTGGCTAGTTTTTTTTTCTTCTTCTTGTTTTTTCCACCTGCAACTGGAACAATGAAATAAATCAGTGTCATGGGCCGAGTCTCATAAAGCCATTAGTGGTGCTACTAAGTGTGAAATATAAACCTGCAGCATTAACATGGGTTACAAGAATAGCTGCATGCAGCATAGGCCTTGTGTGCCGGATGGAGGTGAAGTGCTTAGTGGGCTCTTTTGCGTGCTTCACTTCTGAGGAAAGAGAACCTTTTTACAAACCGAGATCACATTCCATTCATTAGTTTAATTTCCTAAGTGCTCTTCTCACTTTTTCTTTGAAAAAGTACTACTGAATGGAGATTGTTCAATCAGAAACTTTGCTCAGCATTATGAGAACCTTAACATTTACAGTATATTTACATTCATCTAATCAACCCAGAACTGGAAATTAAAGGGCATGTCGCAGCACAAGACTCTTCCAACTTGATTTTCATAATCTTAGTAAGTCTGAAGCAGTCACTGTTGGCTTTCATTATCATCGCTTGTGTAGTCTGACATCCCCTGTGACTTAATCCAATCAGTCCCTGACTTGCCCCAGCAAAATCAAAATGTTTTTTATCAGGCCAAGTTTAAAACAGGTTTGATTCTGTCTTATGTTGTGAGGGCGGCCCTTTGTGATATTTGTGCTTGGCCCTTTTTGTGTCAGCCTGACGTGACTAGTATTGTACGAAGGGTTAACAGGTATGGCAAGTTCAGCTGCAGTTTCAGCACATTTCTTTCTTTTTCCATTCTTTCATGGAACATAAAACACGAGGCATCAGATGAGCTTCTCTTCTGTTTCTGAGGTCCAAAACACCCATTGCTGCTGTAAATTAACTGTATGCCCCAGTGAGCATTCATTGGTTGTCAGCTCTCATGCGCACTGAGACCGCCCCTACAACTAAAGAAAAATCGAACCTGAGTTGTTTTATCAGAGTGAGTCTCTGTGAATGCCGCGTTACACAACTGCATAATGAAGGCTATGAATGAAAAGCCGTCTAATGTGACATTGCCATTATTTGTCATTGTTTTATCTTGGTAGAGTAATATATATATTGCTCTACTTTCCCCTATTATATTATTAATATGTAGCCTTAGAATGCCTAATCTCACAGATTTACCACTGTTTATAAGGTATTATTGTTTATAACTTATCCCCACCTTCCCTTTTATATCTATAACCTCAGGTAATTAGATGTAATAAAAAGACAAGCAGGAGTTAAGTTACACATAAAATAATGTATTACTGATAATATTCATAAATAATAACAAAATGCAAAGTACATTTGAATATTGGCAACCATACAACCTGATAAAATGGCGATGTGTAATTCAGGTGGCACACAGACTTGTAGTTACTCAATGTCTCTAGTCAAGGCATCATTGGTGCTCAGCTTTTAGCCACATGTCTGTTCAATATGGCTGAAGCTGTGCTCTTCATTGTGTTGTCTTCAGTTCATGGTGTGATGGTCTTCTTCAGTTGTTAGCAAGAGAAAGATACTTCTACATCATCACAGGTTAGCAAGAGAGATGCTTCTTCATCATATGTTGGTTAGAGAGAGAGAATGTGGTTGAGCAAGCAAATTTATAGGTTTTCTGTCCAACCCCTACAGCCAATCCAGACAGCCATATCTCAGACCAATGGGGGAAATAGTACATCTTAACACCTGCAACCCCCCCCAAGACCATATGTTAAGCTAACCTGGCTTTGTGTGGGGGATGAGAGAAAGACTTTAGCAAAGAAACATTTGCCAAACTGGTTTAAGACAAATCCCCCAAATCCTGTCGTAAAATTACAAAGAAAATTCGTAAATGGGGGGCAAACACGAATGCCTCTCACCAAAGTAACACTAAATTACATTGCTTCGCCTAAGTTACAAATAAAGACATACAAAAAATGTATCAAGTTATATGCAAAATCTTACATCACAACAGTCATCTCCTGTGATTACTAGTCATGTAATCTGATTTCCTCAAGTGACAAGATCATCAACTGCATTCGTCAAGCCTAACATTTCCATCGACTAGAAGTCATGTAGTTTGACACTGGCTGCATCTTTTTTAGGGCACACTCATGGACACTCATCCACCACTTTACTTTATGTATTTATAGTGTGGGCACCTTGGTGACACTTAGAGGGGAGCACAGCTGCCTTATGGACTCAACATGTGTGATAGACTGGTGTCCAATCCAGTGCTGTCTTGTGAATGCTGCCGAAACAGACTTTATTTAATAAAAACTGGATTTGAAAAAGTCATGTTATATTTATAGCTGCACATTCACCTGACCTCCACGACTTTGGGATGTGGGAGGAAAACCCAAAGTACTTGAAGAAGTAAAAATTGAAACCATCAACAGCAACAGCTGTTCTTCTAAAAAACGACTTCATATTTCAAGGGAGTGCACATGTGAAGGCTTCTAAGTAAGATTTAATCCGTGTTTTTGATGCTGGCAAGCATCAGCACACAACTGAGGATTACAGCAAAAAAAAAAATCACATGCTTTGCTGAATTGCATTGAATGGGATAAAATGTTCAAAATAAAGTCAATATTAGTTCATATTCAGGATTATGATGATCTATTTTTTTGCCAAAGTGGTTTATCTATTCAAACAGTGCATTGTATGTCATCATGTCATTTACTTGTGAATTCCTGGTGATGCTGAGTGCTCAGAACACACTGTTCTGCTTTAGAGGCACTCACACTGCCAACAGTCCCAGAGGAGCTCTAACCTCCCTAGAAGAGCTGAAAATCCCCGAGGCAGAATTCACTTAAGGGCCGTGTTTAAGTAGGACACCCACAAGTGAACATCCAAAATAATATCAGTGAAGACACTGGGCACCAAAGAAGCTGTCATTTCTTGCTCAGCTCCGTATCCTTCACAAGGTGAGTTTCATGTATTGATTGTTGGGCCCCAGACCCTAAGGCACTGAAAGCAGACACATATTAATTCCTTCAGCTCCGCACAGAAATCAAGGGGAAAATAAACATTTCACAAAATCGACAGGTCTGAACAACCTAAACATTAGGAGCATGGTTTCAACTATAAAAATAGTTATCTTGGCACAGTAATAGTAATTCATTTTCATTTCTGTTTAAATATTTTTCAACTCATCAAGATATCATAGTTTGCATCTATGTAAAGGTCATGCAAAAAGACAATATCCACTTGGGGATTAACAAAGTATATTAAAAAAGTATATAAAAATATAAATATCATAACAACATAGACAGATCTGGAAAGAAAAGTGTGTGTAGATGGGACTGAGCTTTTGAATTGAAGACAGGGCCCCTGACCAGCAAATGAAGGGGAGAGGCGGACTTCCAATTCAAAGGCTCGAAATCACTTTCCATTCATATTTATTTAACAATAGTTTAACAAAATATGCATACATTTTGGACATTGTGAGTATATGATTGGATAAATGACGTGGATTATGTGAAACAACTAATTTGAGATTTTATTCATGGACATTTTAATATTATTACTTATTGTTCAGTACTGGGCCTCATAATCAGTCCTGTTCTATCATAAACTTAGTGATTTTCATTCTCTGGTAAAACACAAGATTAAAACATTTTATATCACTACAAACAACTTAGAGTTAGTTAAAGATTAAAAAAAATATCATTTTTGAGTAGAGTATTCTTTGAACGTAAAGACGCACTGTTTAATATACAGTGATCCCTCGCTATATCACACTTCGACTTTCACGGCTTCACTCTATCGCGATTTTTTTGTCATACACGCTTACGTCACTACGCATGCGCTTTCCGAGAACTTTTATCTAAGCCCTACGATGACTCCTAAACGTGTTGCTTTTTCTAAGCCTTCTGACAATAAAACTAAGCGCTGGAGGAAGATGCTTACTATCCAGGAGAAGGTGAAACTCTTGGATATGATTAAAGATGGCAATACCCTACAAAAGCCTCCTCACGCATATGAAAAAACAGCGCCAGCAACTGCCTATCAAGATGTTCTTCAGCCACGCACCCAGACACCCACTGCCTACTCCTAGTACTTCTTCAGCGGAAAAAGACAACAACGCACCTGCTGAAGATACTGCACCACCTCTGAAGACTCTCCTACTGAGGTCGTGCCTTCATAGGTTAGTGGTTGTGTGTAATTAAATGTACAGTATATTAATCTACTATGTAAAAGCGTTCGGGATTGTCCTTCCGTCCCGTGAGTGCAAAGCGTAGCGGTATTCCGCTTATTACAGACTTACTACTTGCGGCTTGAGTGCGCGCGCGGCGATGTGAGCAGAGTTCTGGTGCTCTCATCGTTCCCTTGCTTTTGTGCGCGATACGCTGGAAAAATAGACAAAATTATGTCTCTGGAAATAATTAATGTTGATGGAGTACAAATGCCTCACTGTGTAGTAAATATCAGGGGAGATGGTGCTTGCTTATTCTCATCTATAGCTTATTTAGTGCATGAAACTCCGTCTTTAGCGGTACAGATTCGGGCTGACATTGTACGACTTTGGACAGGCACTCGAGGGGATAAAAAAACGTAGGTTTTCGGGAGATGTTATGAGTGGGCACTTTGATGTTCTCATTCCCTACACTTATATGCCTAAAGTACACATGGAGCGCACAAAAATTGAGGATAAAAGTTGGTCACCTTAAAAGGCGAGTGCGCCTAGTAATATGATATTTGTAACGTCTAAAATGTCTTATTTTCTCTTATTTTGTCTAATATATTGAGTAATACGAGTATAATGGTGACTAAAGGGTGTTATTTCATGTCTAGAGGGCTCTAATTATGTTAGAAAACGTATTTAGAAGGTTGTAAACAGGTTTTCTATATTCTAACTGAGAAAATATTCGATTTATAAATAAAGAATCCTACTTCGCAAAAATTCATTTATCTCGGTAGAGTCTGGAACGGATTAACCGTGATAAACGAGGGTTCACTGTACAGCAATATAGGAAGTTTTTCTTTACAAAGAGAACCATAGACACATGCAATAAGCTACCAGGCAGTGTGGCAGACAGTAGGACTTCATTGACCTTCAAAACTTCACTTGATGTTATTTTGGAACAATTCAATGGCTAGGATTGGGGAGCTTTGTTGTGCTGACTGGCCTCTTCTTGTCCAGATTATTCTAATATTCTAATATGAACAGGTCCGAATTGGTTTGGTGTGCCTTATAGAATTTGGAATTGTGTTCTACTCTTTACTTATCAGATAATGAAGAAATTAGCAGAATAAATAAGACAACAACACTGCTGGTGACAAAAGAAATCCCACACTCAATGGGAATATACTGTTTAGCAGCATTACCAAATGTAGGATGACAAAGCATGATGACAAAAAAGTGACAAATAGAAAAAGGGTCACTGCACTATGCAATTTATAGAGCCATGAGTAAATGCACATTACAAAACATATAACATCAAACACAAATGAAGAGACCACACTAATCCATGCAAATGAAATAAAAAAACACTGTGGAAAACGTAGTGCATATTACTGTATGAGCAGTACCTTACAAAAAGGTAACATGTGGCACCCGTCTCCTATGACAGAATTGACTGTTGCAGGTGGTGACTAAGCGATATATTTTGATTTAGATCCCTCTTGTTCTGGTGGCAAACACTGTAATGATCACAGAGACAGGAAAGAGAAAGACAGACAGATACCACACTCACCAATGCTGGGTGAGCACTTTGAGCTCTCAGAGAAAAGAGTATATTTATTGCTTTACTCACTACAGAACAGGAGAACGGCTGAATCCCTGCACCAATTCAAACTTTTATGCTGTAAAGGGGTATAAGGAACGCCACCAAAAACACAAAATACACACATGAGTACTGAGTATTAATTCTCCTTGTTCCTTCTCCATGCTCACTCGGGATGATTGTGACCCATTGCCTGCCACACACCTGCCAACCTGTGGCACCATCCATCATGACAGTCCCTATGCTTGCAGTTTCACTTAACTTGTTCCAGCTGTGCAGACATTCCTGGACCCTCACTTTGGTTCTTCACTCAGCTACCGAAGGTCATAACAGAGGCTGCTCCTCACACTCACCTTCTGTATGCTGCCAGAAATGGCAGACCACTAGATTATCGTGGAACATCATCATGAGGCACAAAGTCCATTTACACTTTTTGCAAGGAATTTCACATAAAAGAAGCCATTAATTGCACAGTTTAGGTTCTATTTCTGCATTTTTTTGTCCTTGGGCTTTATGTCTGGTTTTGCAAGTTTTGAATGTGTTATTATAAATAGCTTAGTACAGTTACCATGTACTGGCTGGGTCTATTTGTCGCTTTGTGCGTTTTTCCACCACACATCTATCACTGCATCCTTTTGTTGGTGTTGTTTTGTTCTGCAGGCTTTTGTCAGCGAGCCATTAGCGACTACAGTATATTAATTATCTGTACAGTTGCCATCAGTTCATCCCCAGTCTATTGTCTACATGTTGGAATCAATATTACAAACATTTGCATCTTAAAACTTGTTAAAGATATCTATCTATCTATCTATCTATCTATCTATCTATCTATCTATGAATTTGTATTGGGAAGTCTGGAGCTACAGCTGATAACTGGGAGGGCTTCATTGATCAAATTCAGGGGAGACTGAAGAAATGGAAATGGGTGGTCGCCAAACTCTGTTTTCGAAGTAGAGTGCTGATTATTAATAATTTAATTGCTTCAATGTTTTGGTGTGCAGATCCTCCAATTTGGCTATTAAAAGAAATTCAGAGGATATTTCTGGATTTTTTGGGACAAAATTCATTGGGTTAAACGCAGTGTGGTACATCTGCCTGTAGATGAAGGTGGTCAGGTCTTGGTGGATATTCTGTGTAGAATTGAAACTTTTAGGCTGACTGATTTACAGCGTCTTTTGTACACCTCTCAGCCTTTATTGTGGACGAGTTTGGCTTTCACTTTTTTTCATAGGGTTGGTAATCTTAATTTTGATTTGCAACTCTTTTTCATTGACATCAAGTGATTGGCTCTGTCTGAGCTGCCCACTTTTTACCACAATATGTTATTAACTTGGTACATTAAAAGAAAACAGAGTGGGAATTAATACGGAATCAGTGTTCTGGAATAGTGTGGAATCCATTCTTGGAGTTTGACTCGGTCAGTTTAAACTCCCTGCTTATGAACAAAGGCTTTACTAAAGTAACTGACTTTATCGATCAGATCAGTAACCAATTGAAGTCTGAGGCAACTGTGGCACATGAGCTTCAGATTAGGTCTGTCCATTTTGGGGGATCATTTATTAACAAACTAAAAGACTCTTTAGTGCAATTGGCTGCAGGTCCCCTGTGTGACGATTTCTTTCTCTGGAGATCTCATAAAAGAGGCAGAACCTCCTAAATGTGACATTACAATTAAACCAAATGTAAAAGATTTTATCAGTCCTAAAAACTCAATTTTAAAAATGAATCACATTAATGGAATTTTGTTCCAAGATTTACCAAAAAAGGATTATATGACAGGTGCCTTAAAGTATCACATTTTATGCATTTGAAGGAGATGGCTGATACCCTCTGGAGGAACACTCTGTGTCTCCATGACACGACATCTCCAGCATGGAGGATTTTATATAAACCCATTGAAAAAAGAGTTGGGGACCTGCAGTGGGGGATTCTACATGTACAGTAGCCACCAATTCATTCTTAAAAACCATTGGTGCCAGCGCAACAGATTGGTGTCCATTTTGCCTTCAGAAAGAACCAATTTATCATTTATTTCTGTATTGTACCAGATTTAAACCATTGCTGCATTTCCTTGCTTTATTGTTAATGGATTTGGGAATTGTATTTAATTAACTCATTTATATTTTTGGAATGTCTGTGTCAAGAATTTGTAAAAGGGAAAGTTTACTTTGCAATTTTTTCTTAGGCCAGGCCAAGATGGCAACTTTAAAAACAAGAAGAAATAGAGATAAAGATCTGAAAAAGAAAAGAAATAGAGATAAAGATCTGAAAACCGCTGATGCTCTATTAATGTTTAAGGTCCTTCTTCAAAGGAGATTGAAGATTGAATTTGCATACTTTAAACTAATTAATCAATTAGGTGTATTTAGAGAAATCTGGGCTGTAAATGATGCTTTATGTTCCACAGAAAATGAATGTCTAATGCTAAAGTATGAGTAGGAAAACTTTGTTATTTTTAAATGTTGTTGAATTTTGGCTGTTAATTTGACTGCAATTATGTACTAATTGTTAATAAAGGTCTGTTTAAAATAAAAACAATATCTATCTATCTATCTATCTATCTATCTATCTATCTATCTGTCTATCTATCTATCTATCTCTAGCAAAGGAAAAACAAGGAAAATGAGGTCTACCTGGAGAGACTCAAGAAAGCGGAATGATCCAAGACGTCTCCCTCGGGGTACAAGACAGAATGTAGAATTGTGGAGGAGCTCCAGGTAGTCAAACCTGAAAGAAACAAAAAAGGATTATAAGTGTTATGAATTGCTATTCATAGTATAATGAAATAAAGATTTTTGACATAGTGACCCCATGAAGGGTTTATAGCATGGTTTAAGTTTTAAAATTGCGTTTTTCAGTGTGGGCAAAATTCGATGTACTTAGGGATTCATTGGCATCTACACCATAATAGCAAAAGTTAAACAAAACAATAGGCTGAAACAAACTTGAGAGATTTGTATTGTACTTATTGAAAACTGAAAAAACATCACTAGATAAAAAAGCAAAAACCATAAAAACTTGTTGAGGAGGATACATAATTTGTTACAGAAACATTTATCAAAAATTTCTTTCCTTGTTTATCAAAACAACTTCACCTTTGTTTCCCTGCTTCTTTTACTTTGTTAAATGCATCCCTCATTTGGAGGTGCTTAGTCTGCTACAGAACATTAAGATTTTTAATGGACTGAAAATGTGCTTCTTTCTATTCACTTGCAGAGGCTGCATTTTCTGGTACAAATTCCAGATCCTAGTTGAGAATAGATTGCTCCTTTGTGGTTTTGCATATGCAAAATATTAAATTCAGAACCTTTCTCTCTCTTTCTTCACCTGCAGTCCTCTCCTGGCGAGCTTCGTCCACCTCCTCCTGACTCTGTCTTTTTGAGTAGTGTAGGCTGGCTCATTTTATAGGACACCCAGAAGGACTCTAGGAGTCCAAAGGGCATCTTCCGGCAGCACTTCCGGGTGTGGCAGAAGTGCTGCTAAATAAGGCTAGGCAAAGGTCCAGGTGCACCCTGGCAGTGGCCACAGGCCTCAGCAGGGTTTAGCTTCCATGCTCCAAACCCGTGGCCAGTGGGGCTGCCCTCCAGTGTTCTGGGATTGATAGTGTCCAGAACAAGCTCTCTCCTCTGGTCCTTCTATTATCGAGGCATCTCAGCTGGGTAAGGCCCCGACAGTCCACCACAATGGATATACTGTAAATGGTGACGTTAGATGCAGATGATGTGGTGACCCGGCAGCAATGCATGGTGCTACCCTCCCCAGGTGGGAAGCCATAATAATAGATATGCAATACAGGGCTGCCTGCTGTGGCAAGTTTCCCCACCGATTTCTATGGCCTCATACCTTTCGAAGTGCCCCTGACTGGCATTCTGCAGAGCTATTTGGAAGTTGTAGTTGCACTGGGAAGTCCCATTGCAGATCTTTGGAGCTGTGGAAGGAAGCTACTTTGGGGGAAAACATTTTCCCCTCTCCTTATCTATATGACGTGGAAGTGCTTCTGAATATGCCTTTGCCATGAAGTACTCCTAGGTGCAGCTTTCAAAGAGACCTCTCCTCCTCTGTCAGTCGCCAGGTAGGGAGGAAGTGGAGAAGGAGGGTGAAATCACAGTTACATGCTATGATTTGTTAGAATATAATTGTGACAAACAAAAAAATGGCTCTGTTATACCTGAACTAGACTTGCCAGTCATGTCAGGGGTTTGGGTTGCAAGGCACCCCCTAACAGTATACCCTAGACAGTATATATAGCATGAAATGTAGTGCACAGGTTCTCTTTTTGTTCCACCCAACATCTGTTATTAAAAGGACTCCTAGTCTAATTAAGCAAACTGATGTGTCAGTGGACGATCCTGCAGGCTCTTCTGAAGTATGTACTTCCACCCAGGGTCAAGAGGGGGGTGCTGGCGCTAACCTTATCCTCTTTTATTCACTCTACGGTGCCGAGAAGATGACCAGTGAGGGCAACTGACTCCACTCCTTCCAATCTTTCAGCTACATAGCCCAAGGTTCTTGGAAGGAGGAGTCACGCGTTACAAGAATGCACTGCAAACCAAAGCTCCTTCCCACCATGGTTTTAAGAAGCTTTATTAGGCAAGAAGGGTCACTGAGCCAAGGACCCTGATTGTTTTGTTTGTTTTGGCACAATCAAGCCCATCTTTTGTTTTCTCCTTTGTTTCAGTTAAATGGGGATGACTGGGTTGTCGCCTCAACATTTCACCTTGTGGACCTGCAGTTCCTTCCATCGACCAAAGCACCAAGTAATTTTGTCCCATATGTTTACATGGGGACACTTGTTTATTGTTTTTTTTTTGTTTGTTTTACTTGATTATTAAGATTTTCATCATTATTATGATTTCTCTTCTTTTTCTTCAGGTGTTCTGATGAATCCATTATTTACTAACCAGCATGGTAGAGGGTCTGATGCTGAAGTAGGTGCAGCCTTTTTACAATTCTGGGTTGTCTGCTCTGCTTGTTGTTAATCATCATTATTAAAATAAAAATAACTACACAGTAGAAAGTGAATTAATAAGAAAACAACACAAAAGTGGTAAGTATTTCAAGCTGTAGCTGGAATACAACTATTTCTAAATGTCTTCTAAACTTAAAAATCACATTGCTGTGTTTTTGGGAAACGTTTGGGATAGCTTAACTATTGGCTTGATGGACTGAATGGTCACTTCTCGTTTGTCATATTTCTTATGATCTAGTCTGAATGCAGAATAAGAGATGGTAAAGACCAAACAGTTAATGAATTGAGATTAATCTGATAACTTATTGATTGTGAAACTGGTTGGAAGAAAACGCTGCAGCCACCCGACTAATAGAAAGAAAGAAAGAAAGAAAGAAAGAAAGAAAGAAAGAAAGAAAGAAAGAAAGAAAGAAAAAGAATTTGTTCAGATATTTCATGCTAAACATTTGACTGTGTCTTAAAAACAGAACAACCCTTTCAAAAAGTAATATTCTGTAATGTCAGATGCTCAGATGTTGAAGAAAGGCAGCAAAGCCTGAATGAAATAAACTTGGACAGTCTTTATGATGTCGGGTCATGTTGAAGGGCAGTGGGTCTTGTTTCAAAGTACATTTCCAACAATGCAGAACTGTAGGAAATGTAGCAGTGGAAGAAATTACTGAAGAGAAGGCAATTCAATAATGCATGTGTGATTGAAGGGTTGAAGATGCTGAATCTTTTATCATAAGAAAATGAAGATTAAGAGGTTGCATGGATGAAGTGTTCCAAATTAACAAAGGGAATAAATTAGGCGATTGCCAGATGTTACTTCAAAACCCTGTCTTCAAGAAGAAAACAACAAGGGACTCAGACAGACGTTCGTTAAAGGTTTAGAACTTTGTAAATACTGTATTAGAAAATAGTTCTACGCAAAAAAACAAAATACCAACCATTGACGTTGTACAGATGTCAATTCAGGAATGTTTGTAAACACTTTGTTAATAGGAAACAATGAACTACTTAGGAGTGAACTGGCTGTTATCATCAACAGGATTTTGATGTTCTTAAATAGGAAAGAAAATGAACGTGTACATCAGAGTAGAAGGTTGAAATTACCAGTACTGTATGCTTGTTATGTAAATGCAAGAATTAAATGAAAAAATGGGTTAATAATTCATAGTAAAGTAGGAATGAATAAACAAAATAACAGAAAAATTGAGTAATGGGCTGGTCAGTTTCTAACTTGTTGAGGATCAGAAAATTAAGATATTCATCCATGCATTATTACAGCCATTTAGCTTGCACTGGATGTGTTTGTTAAATAAATTCCTTATATACTTACTGAAGCCTTTGTATACTATTGCCAAAGTGAACCAGTGATCAAGAATGAGAACAAGGGATGAAGAAATGTTTTCCTAGATTATCATCTTGGCACTTGAGTGACCCCCAACTGACCTGGTGCTGCAGGAGAATCAGTGCCCTCTAAGGGTTGTGCTCTGCCGTGCACACAGTGTTGCCAGGTTAAGATCTGTCCCTAGAAAACTGAATTAGATTAGGCAGGTTTGAAAATGAGATGAGATGATAAAATAATAATAATAAAAAAACCCTCTAATAATGGGAAATGTACTAATAATCAGTGTAAAGAATTTTTATCTACCTTATTTCAGCCCTCAGCATGTTTCCATATTAGCAGACTTACAGCTGAAAGATGACACATGAATTCAAAAAGGTAGCACAGGCACAGGATTAGCAATACGAATCATGGTGAGGGGTGAAGAACTTGGACATGCTGAACTTGAGGTCAGTGACAGGAAAATCTCCAAATTTATATAAAGGGGCTTTCATAATCTGAATAGCTCAGCACCTCAGCTATGTGGGTTTTCCATAAAATGTAAGTTAAATTTACCAACCTCTAACATAATAAAGGCATCTTGACTGAAAGCAGGCTCTACAGGATCCCTCAAAGCTGTTCACTGCACTGTCTTGCACAGTAGTGCTGTCCAGATGGTTGCACAAAAGTTTCAGCACATTAGTCCAACCCCCCAAAGTACTTTAAAAGATAATAAAAATATCCCTTCCAGCGCCTCAGCTGCCATTATCTAAGTAATCATTTCCCTGACATTCTAAACCAGATGATATTCTGATACTTTGGATAATTGAATCATAAAACAGACTGGAGGCCTGAAACTATTTGGGAGAAAAACAATAGGGCCGGGGAGAGAGAAGAGAAGAGAAGTATGAAAAGATGGAGGGAATGTCAGCATTACTACACGCAAAGCCAAGAGACTGAGTGTATAGAGAGTTAGAAAGATAGACCGTTAGAAGGATAGAGAAGGCAAGGGGGGAAAGAGGGGTGCTTATTTATTGTACAATTAACCTTCTTGCTTTCTTTTTCAATAATTCCAATAAAGTATTGCAGAAATATGACAGCAAGACAGAGTGTTAGGAAGAAGTGACTGGGTGCATTCACAATGGTACTGCCATCGTGAATGTCATAGGGGAAAAGGAACAAGATAGCATGCAGGAATGGAGCACCTGTGGCCTTGGTCTGCAGAGGATATCCATCATGGAACAACAGCAAATCAAGAGAAAGAACTCAAAATGGAGTGTCATACAAATAAAACTAACTAAACTGAAGCAGGCCGCTGCTCTGAGTGCCCAAGAATTAAAAGTGCTGTTTATTATTAAGATTTGCCTCTGTTTCTCACTTTTTTCTTAGTTCTCTAAACTTTTCTGATCCATCGGGTTCCAATGACAAACTGTAGCTAGAAGTCATATCTCGCAGCATCAACCAGTAGACAGCAAGTACCACTGGACAGGGCACCATAATTTCTTAATATTACTTGAAATTATGTTAAGATGTTGCAACAGATGTTCTCCCTAAAGGGTCACTCCAACCTACAATAAAATGGCAAAGAATATACAAAATATCAAAAATGACATTATTTAAACACTGGGGAGAAATGAACAAAGGGTGTCTGTCATGAGAGGAGTCCATGGCATTGGGTATTTTAAAAATAAATAAATAACTGCATTTATTGCAGATGTTATCTCAACTTGAAAAGCACTGCATTTAATTGATTTATTTATTTATTTGGATTATTTATTTATTTGATTCTTTGTATTTATGCACCATACACTTGCTGAGACTATTTGTGTCGTCATTTGCCCTGGCTCATCTCGGTTCATGTCTATCGATTATTTCAGGTCCAAGAGATGCCAGAGACAGTAGAGCCAATGTGCACTGTCACAGTGGCATATGCAAATCCATTAAAAAAGACGTAAGCAATGTCATCGAGCGCATGCATCGCCAGGTCACATGTTTTGTGAATACTCTGCTCTTGAACTGTTCTGGTTAAAAATTTGTGTATTTTAGATTTAAAATCACTTCTAATGATCTTAACAGAAATAGATGGCATAATAGCAAATGGGATTAAAATGTGCTGTAAAAATGAGTAATATACCATAGCACTTGCATGAAGATTCACAATCCACCATCTACAAATCATTGGGAAAGCATTTTTCTATATTACCTTAAATCAGAAAAAATCAAATTACGTTTGTGAGGATCCGTTAAAGATTATTCAGATCTTGGCAAGAACTCATAAATGTAATCCTAAAGTAAGCATGCCTGGCTGGTGTTCAGTGTTTTTTATTCTACTGGCTGTTTTATCTTGTGCAAAAAACTGTTTTAGATGGTGCTGTCTAGTCATTAAGGTCTCTTGTTCTGGTGTGGATGAAATGCTGCATATCATTGACTGTGTCTGACGCATACTCTTGTACTTGCTAGCTTACTGTGCTTTCATTTGTTTGATTGATTTGTGCTCTGTTAGAATGTTTTGTTTCCAAAAAAAGTAATGAAAAAAAATAAAACGTGGCTACTCCTTCACCAAGATTGGCCATACGTTCCGTCGAACTTGAAAACGTTCATCTGCTTTCTATTTGTCAAATAATGACATCTCCAGTCCTCTTTTACTTTCTTTTATTAAAACCTCCTTGGAACAAATACATATCTATCTATCTATCTATCTATCTATCTATCTATCTATCTATCTATCTATCTATCAAGCCATTCTTCATCTCTAGATTCAATGTGGGTCTCCATAGCCATGTCCAGGTTTTCATCTAGGACCTGGAGGGATGCCCCCACTATACTCAGAAAGAGATAGTGAGAATGTTTAATGAAAAGGATAAGGAGATGAGATGTACTCAAAAATTCAAGCTGATGTTGTTACCAAAAGTTCAAGTTCAAAAAGTTCATCAAAAGCTAAAGACCTAAAACACCAAAGGCAGGTTTGAAAATCAGTGAAAGCTTTTTCGAAAGAACCACACAAATAGTTATTATCCTAATGTTGGATACCCCAGAAATGCATGTGCTGATCTTTATACCATCGCTCACACGTCACACAATACTGAAGCATTCTAGTAAGGTTCTTATAACAACCAATGTCATTAACCTCTCAAAATGGCAGCACCAGAAACTGAACAAAATGGCACTGTGGCATAACGATAAAATGATTTAACTTTTTTAGCAACCCTTCTTGAATTGAAATGTTCAGGTAATAAAACCTCAAAATGGATGCTTCAGGAAATCTCATACAAGATTAATAAGAAAACACCAATCACGACAGAGGCCTCCTCCTGGGTTGTAGATTTCGAATGTGTCCATCAGGCTTCAGGGGGAACCAAGCATGAAAAGGAGCCAGGTGTAAAGTATGGACATCAGTAGAGCGCACCCATGAATGATTCAGGACCATAACCATTCTAATGAACTGAGTATTCCACCCTGGTACCACGACAACACGCATTAAGCACAGGCTGAATTTCAGATTCTTCAGAACCTTCTACCATGACAGAAGGAGGGGTTGCCTTGGGGGTATAATAAGGACTGTGACAGATTGGCTTTAATCTACACATAGGAAGAGTCGAATGTATCTTGAAATGAGCAGGAAAGCTCAAACTACATGACACTGGGACAGACCACTTTGTGCTTACAGGCCAATATAAAGTGGTGCCAACTTACAGGGGACAACCCTTAGAGAGACATCATATGTAGCGAGTCGCACAAGCTGTCCAACTTGAAAGGTAACAGTGGTCTTTCATTTGCAGTCCATAAACCTCTTGGCAGAGTCACTCACCATCCTTAGGTTCCTCCATATCAGCTGCAACCCAGTAAGGCACTCAGTCTCACTGAGGATACAATGGTGACAAGATCATTACTCCTGACTGCAGGTCTACTCAATCCATCAAAGTCGATACTCAATCTTAACCTGCCATCTTTTTTAACACAAATTCAAAACCCTGCCTCTATAGGACTACATGAGGTTTTGATAAAGCCATTCTCTAAATTCTTTTGAATATATTTCTTTTTATTTCTTTAGCTAAGGACAGTCTAACTTTGAACAAATTGCCACAGAAGCCAATTCAGCTAACAGGGCACTCTGCTGTTGTTCTCTTAAGTCAATGAATTCAGTTTGGGAATAAACTGCTCCATGTCATATATATAATGTGGCGGACGGCTGGGGGTGGTACACAGCCGGGACGCTCAGGAGGACCGCGAGGGGGCGACTGCCCTGTTTGCACTGGGGACCATGGATGCAGAGCTTGGAAGCTCAACCCTGTAGGGGCCCGTGGTCACTGCCAGAGGGCGCCCTGGTGCCTGAAGAGCCCTGGACCACAGCACTTCCGCCACACCAGGAGGTGCTGGGGGGAAGAAGACTGGTGACACCCGGAGGGCTTCTGGGTGCGCAGCCGGCACTTCCGCCAAACAGGGGAGTGTCCGCGGAGGAATGTCGGGAAGCACCTGGAGCCCATCCAGGCTTGTATTAAAGGGGCCGTCTCCTTCATTCGATGACTAAAGTCAGGTGAGGAGTGGATGAAGTTTTATTGGAGAAGAATGCAGGCGGCCCGAAGAAGGCAGGCACTGGAAGGAAAGGCCTGGACTTTGGGGTTCGGTGCAGAGGCACTGAGTTGTGAACTAAAGTAAAACTGTAAATAGTGTAAATAAAGATGTGTGTGTTGGGTGACAAAACGTTGTCCGCCTGTTTGTGTCTGGAGCTCGTTCCACAATAACTATTCACAAACACAGCACAAAAAGGTAATGAAAATACAAAAAACGCCCCCCATGACAATATACACAATCCCAAACATCTTACTGTAAATGATGGGTGTGCATCTGGAAGCGCAAACAATGGTTACTAGAAGGAAAGATGTGATGGGATAAACCCCTTTTGTAAACTTCTTGGAGAAATGGATAATGTAAGACAGTCCTGCCACCAGAGTTCAAAAGGTGAATGATCTTCTGAGGAACATCTCCTCCACAAAGAGCAACTGCAGACTAGAATGGGAAAGAAATGCCCTTCGCCATCCCTGTATCTGATGGCCGTGCAAAATCCTCTTCTGCTGTGAATATCAAGTTCACAAAGGGTTTGTGGGCATTGCAGACGATCAAGATGATAAATAATGGAAAAGTCAAAAAGTCCCACTACATTCTTCTCGTCCGGTTTTATATGTATAGGGCCTACAACTACATACTACAATTCCCTGTGCATCCATGCAAGCCTGTTTAAAGACACAGACCCCATACTAGTGTTGTTACTGACATACAGAAATCACCAAACAGGAAATACCATACAAAAAGGAAAACGTCCAGATGAGGCAAGTTGCCTTAGATAAAAGCATTAATCAACAATACATTAAAGACCCCTACAAGGGTTGTCCATAAAAGCTTATTTTGTGATTAAATTCTGAAATGTCCGACTTGCTACTGGTGTACCACGAGAAACGATCTACAACCTAATACATTTGCAGTTGGCACTCAAAACGGAGTTGTTGGGGTTGGGTATTTGGAGTAACTGGGAAAATTTAGGAGACTGAGAAGTAGCCTGTGATGGCGGAGTTTATAGACAGAGGACAGAATTAAAGTTCTCTGTTGGGCGTTAGCAAGTTTCAACAAGGGACCAGAAACCCACAGGACTGGCCTCCTGCGTTCTGTTTATTGTGGCCATCTGTCAGAGTTCTCATAGAGATGGCTAAGTGGGCGGGCATGTCTGTGGTGAAAGAGCAAGTCCCTGTCATAGCTCTTCTTCCTCATGTCTATCAAAGGCTATTCTTGATTTCCTGAATTGTCTCCCCTATTACCCCACCTTTCAAACTACCACATTGGCAAACAACAAGGATCAAGAAATAATCTAATTGTGGATGCCAGCATTCTGCAGTAAGCAGACATTTGGAGAAGCTTAATTTCCAGGTGCTCATCAGATCTTCGCCCACTCAACTGTTCAGATTCCTGAAGGTCGGGGTCTGTCTAGTGGGATTCGTGAAGCTTCTAGAGCAACTCACAGACACTCTTGCTTCTGTGCTGTACTTAAATTGCCCAATTTTCTTAGTTGAGCCCCCTCTGTAGAAATATAAGAGCCTTAGGAAGGAAGCAATGGTAGACGTGCATCTGCAATGTGGGACACAATCATAACTAACCCGCTCTGGAGGTGTTTTGGATCATCACATTGCGTAATCAGCAAGTCTTTAAGGTACATTTTATAGCAAAAAGCAACACATTTATTTCTCTTTTCTGCTGAGCCGTTGCATTGCAATAACAACTCCCGGATGTTACAGCCAATCAGGGACTCTAGGAAGTTGCTGGGGAAAATGATCTTATAATAACGTCTGATGAAATTCCCATTTTACGTACTTAACAGTTTTGTCCAAGGTGCAGAATGATTAAAGCTACCTTCTGAAAAACAGTTCAGGTATCATGAACATCAGCAATCATAGCCACATGATAACATGCAAAATTAAACTAAATTAGGGTTAGTGGAGAGAGCATGGATGCATGGAAAATGAATCATCTGCTGCAAGGTGAGTGCTCATAATGGATCTGAGGGCAAACAGAAACAAGGAGAGGAGGCCTGAGACTCTTTCACATGGATCTGGTGGTCTTGAGTGCCTCAGGGGTTAGCACATACACCATAAGACAATGGACTGAGAGGACTCATTTTCTTGAGGAACACTCAGCATTTTTGGTACTACTAGGAGTCAACCCTCACATTTACCTTTAAAAGAACAAGAACTTCCCCTGGAATGATATATTAACTGGTGTAATGAGATGTGAAGTAAGGACTATAATTGCATGCATCGGAGGGTTCAAGAAGGTAAATGAAATGTCATGAGGAGGCAGTAGAGTACTTGGACTGGACTGCCAGAACAGATGCTCTGTGTAAGAAAGGTCAGAGCCGACTATACTTCCTTAGAAGGCTGGCATCCTTCAACATCTGCAATAAGATGCTGCAGATGTTCTACCAGACGGTTGTGGCGAGTGCCCTCTTCAACGCGGTGGTGTGCTGGGGAGGCAGCATAAAGAAGAAGGACGCCTCACGCCTGGACAAACTGGCGAGGAAGGCAGACTCTATTGTAGGAATGAAGCTGGACAGTTTAACATCTGTGGCAGAGCGACGGGCACTAAGCAAACTCCTGTCAATCATGAAGAATCCACTGCATCCACTGAACAGGATCATCTCCAGGCAGAGGAGCAGCTTCAGCGACAGACTGCTGTCACCGTCCTGCTCCACTGACAGACTGAGGAGATCGTTCCTCCTCCACACTATGCGACTTTTAATATTCCACTCGGGGGGGTAAACGTTAACATTGTACAAAGTTATTGTCTGTTTTACCTGCATTTTTATCACTCTTTAATTTAATATTGTTCTTTATCAGTATGCTGCTGCTGGATTATGTGAATTTCCCCTTGGGATTAACAAAGTATCTATCTATCTATCTATCTATCTAGAGCTCATGTTAATAGGATGAAGGTGGTATCTCTTGGATGGCAGTGCTGGGGCTTCATCTCTTTTTAATACACTTACCTGTACATGATCTTGATGACAATATAAGCTGTGTTTACAGATGGCACCAAACTAGGTGGGATAGCAGATAATACAGAATCAGCTGATCATTATAAATTCTGACTCGGTTAAACTTGTGGGAAGCTAGCAGGCTACTTTGAAACAGGATTCTGCATTTATGGCTTTGACTAAACTTAAGTACAAATCTTCTTCATCCCCAAATGCCCCAACTGATATGATATCAGGTTGGCTGTGATGACGCCTCGGACAGTGAGGGTTCCTGACTTGCACCCAACGATGCTGCAATACAATGGGGCTTCCTTTGACTCTGAACAGAATTATGTGATTTTGAGAATGTTACAGTAAGTCTGATTTATCCAGTGTGACTGAATGATGATGGCTTTTTCAGCCAAGTTTCTGAGGGTTGTCAAAGAGCCTGGCACAAAAGTTCACACATCTAACCCAATGCAGGTAGACAGAAGCTCAATGATTTTTGTCTTTTCCAGCATCTTACTTTTCAAAAAATGTATTTCTTACACTTTATATTAACATATCATTGTGTCTGCCTGGGGGGTTGCCAACCGGAATCCTGTTGTGTGGTGGGTGCAGCAATGCGCTGTACCAGTGTATGCTCTCCAGCCTGACCTGACCTGATCTCAGTGTGTTGTAAAATCACATTAAATATTTTCAGGTGGGTGGCACAGTATCACAGTTCACACAGAGTTTCACACCCTGGTGGCTCCCTGTGTGGAGTTTGCATGTTTGCCCTGCATCTGCGTGGGTCTTCTTCAGTTTTCTCCCACAAAGAGGTTAGATGCAGGTTATATGTATTGTCCCATGGGTGTGTGTGTGTGTGTTTTCACCCTGCGATGGATTGTTCCTGCCTTGCTGGGATGGGCTCAAGCTGACCTGATGGGTGGATGGATTTATTTAAACGACGTTCCCTTCCTGCTGGTTTTATTTTCTGTCATTATTATCTTTTGCAATTATAATATAAATTAAACCTCACCAAATTTTAGAAATCACAATGTTCACTCAAACAAAAACATAGACATCATTAAATACATACATATGCTCACTTGAAGGTTCTGGCTAAGCGCACTTTTATAATTTTTGTGTTAAAATATCCCGGACGTGCATAAAGGGCGAAAAGTGCAGTTCAACAAATCTGTCAGGCAGTAATTCACAGCTATAAGGAGAATGAGTACGCTGTAATCGTAACGCTCCATCAAAACATGACATTCATTGTGGGATTGATTTATGGCTCGGCATTCTTAGAGTGTGACATATATTGGTGTTCAGGGCAAACTTTCCACCTGCTGTCATTACAAAAAATTTGATGTTATATTTTTGGAAGAGGTAGACTTTTAGACGTCTTTGTTTTCTCCTCACATTGCTGCACCCTGCCTTCATTTTATAAAGGGTTACCATTAACAGAGGAGAAATTTAGGTTCAGTGCTTTCCTGCTGTCTTGTACAAATGTCATGGGAGAGTAACAACCTTAGCACCCTGTTCAGGTTTGGGTCCTGCTTTGCAGCCAGTGCTGTCAGGATTGGCACTTATCTCCATGTGATCCTGAACTGGATAAGCAGGTTAGGGCCATGTCACATCTGATGACTTTTCCAGCGATTTTCAGTTGTAGTTGTCATTTATATAATCTTAGCAAGTCGGAGGCAGTTGGCGGCACACTCTCGTGAAGGCCAGACGTCAAGTATGACATTCCTAGTGACTCACACCAACAAAATCAACCTTTAGTCGTAGGGATGGGCTCTGTGTGCATGAGAGCGGACAAGTACCTGCAATGAATCTTCTGGATGTCCAGTGCATGTAATGCAGTGATGAGAAATAAGGAGTTGTGGGTGTTTTAGACCTGAGAAACAGAAGAGAAGCTCATTTGTCTGGTCTTGTGTTTTATGTACCACATAACAGAATGGAAAAAGAAACCAAATGACAGACTTCGGCTGAACTTGCTACAGCTTTACACCCTTCGTACAACACCGGCTCTGTCAGGCAGTGCACTATTAAACCTTTGTACAACACTGGCTCTGTCAGGCAGCACGTTATTAACCCTTTGTACAACACCGACTCTGTCAGGCAGCACACTATTAACCCTTCGTACAACACTGGCTCTGTCAGGCAGCACGTTATTAACCCTTCGTACAACACCGGCTCTGTCAGGCAGCGCACTATTAACCCTTCGTACAACACTGGCTCTGTCAGGCAGCACACTATTAACCCTTTGTACAACACCGGCTCTGTCAGGCAGCGCCCTATTAACCCTTCGTACAACACTGGCTCTGTCAGGCAGCACACTATTAACCCTTCGTACAACACTGGCTCTGTCAGGCAGTGCACTATTAAACCTTCGTACAACACCGGCTCTGTCAGGCAGTGCACTATTAAACCTTTGTACAACACCGGCTCTGTCAGGCAGCACACTATTAACCCTTTGTACAACACCGGCTCTGTCAGGCAGCGCACTATTAACCCTTCGTACAACACTGGCTCTGTCAGGTAGCACACTATTAACCCTTCGTACAACACTGGCTTTGTCAGGCAGCACGTTATTAACCCTTCGTACAACACTGGCTCTGTCAGGCAGCACACTATTAACCCTTTGTACAACACTGGCTCTGTCAGGCAGCGCACTATTAACCCTTTGTACAACACCGGCTGTGTCAGGCAGCACGCTATTAATCCTTCGTACAACACCGGCTCTGTCAGGCAGCACGCTATTAATCCTTTGTACAACACCGGCTTTGTCAGACAGCACGCTATTAACCCTTTGTACAACACCAGCTCTGTAAGGCAGCACGTTATGACTTGTCAGACAAAGGCACGAGCACAACTGTGCTGGAAAGTCAGCAGTCATTACATTTGACATGCCGTTTGATTTTCATTTGTTTAATCCAGCAACAAGACCATCAGTTGGCAAATCTGACATCCCGTAACGTGACACCATTTTAAGAAAATCAATGGGTGTACTAGCACTGTGGGCCGAACCATTTAATAATATATGTATTATTCAGACACATATTATATACAGTACAGAAAGTCAAACTGCATTGATTGTACCTAAGGATAAGTTCGGTATTCTTCAAATCAAAGTTACATCTTCAAAAAAATGATATACTGTATTGTGTTCTAAAGATAAGTATATTCTATAGATTTTTAAAAATATTTGTCCTGGCCAGGCATTTTATAATGGAAACCATGGGGCATGGGGCACCATGGGGAAATAAAGGCCTAAAAACGTATCCGGAAAAAGGTTTGATATAAGAAAACATATCATCATGATCAGGGCTGAATCTTGGGGTCTTAAAGCCTTTTCCTATAATGGAAGCCATTTTGCACACTGTTGTTAGGGTCTTATCCCGTGTTTCTAGGGGAGTGGTCTCCGGGGTCGTGACCTCGAGCTCATCAGCAGACAGGGTAAAAGGTCAATATTTGCACTGAGATTCATCCAATCTGTGGATAAATCTTTCTAAACCTTGACTGTGTTCTCTTTGTGATTAATGTTTATGTCTTTCCTAGTTTACAACTTCTTGTCTGAATTTTGACTGTGATTTTTGCCTCTCATCTTGGTTTTGGTCACTTTGTTTTGTTTTGTTTTATTTTATTTTTTTGTTTTGCCTTTTGCACACATCTCCCGGTAATACTCAAGAAATTAGTAATCTGTTTTCCTGCCCAGTCAGAACACACGCCTTCTGTGCTTCTGACACGTTTGTGACAACAACAGGGACCTGGAAATAATTATTTTAGTGCATATTTCTTATTTTTCTTGAGATAAAGATGTGGTTTCTCTTTGCTTGTGTGATAGTCTAGACTTCAGAATACAGAAAATAGAGAAGTAAATTAACACAACGCCAAGCACTTGGCCGGAAAAATGTAGTGTGATGTGTTTTTTTTGAGAAAAAAGTACTCACAGGGGGTGTGAAAGGTTATTGTGAGGAAGACAAGCGCTGAGGTGGCACACACAGGTGGTCTTCTTTTAAAATGGAAACATCTCATAATATTAGTGTTTACTGTTAAAAAAAAATACATCTAAAAGCTATTCTACAGTGCAAGTAATCTCAAGATGTGGATCAATGCTCGATAACTTTCTTGGCCTGAAAAATTGACATATTTGAAGCTTTTATTTTCAGGTGGTACTCCGTGCACCATGGCTTCAATTATAAAATGTTGGGATAGGCTTATGTATTTTTAAAAAATTATAGAAAACACTTTAACTGCGGTGGGCTGGCGCCCTGCCTGGGGTTTGTTTCCTGGCTTGCGCGCTGTGCTGGCTAGGATTGGCTCCAGCAGACCCCCATGACCCTGTGTTAGGATATAGCGGGTTGGATTATACTGTATTATTCTGGTCTGTGTATTGTATTGTATTTTTCCCCTTCTTTTTGACACCCACTGCACGCCCAACCTACCTGGAGGGGGGTCTCTCTTTGAACTGCCTTTCCCAAAGTTTCTTCTATTTTTTTTCCCCTCCAGGAGTTTTTCCTTGTCTTCTAAGAGAGTCAAGGCTGGGGGGCTGTCAAGAGACAGGGCTTGTTTAAGACCATTGTGGCACTTCTTGTGGGATTTTGGGCTCTACAAAAATAAATTGCATTGTATTGTATGATGACTGACTGACTTAAGTTTAAAACACAGTTTCAAGTGGCAAATGCAAACATACCATGTTTGTGAAGAAATAAGTTTGATTCAAAATATACAGAACTTATCATTTAATATGTATTAATAAATTATAAAAACTAATAGAAATTGGAGCAATCCATATACACCCACAAAACATAAGATTCTCAAACCCACGTTATCCACTTCAGGGTCATAGAGGGAAGAGAGACCATGACAGGCGCTTGACAGAAAGCAGTCCTTATAAGTTGAGAAGTATGAAAACATATAAACCATTTCACGTTTCTGATTAAGGACAACAGAAAAATTCTACTACAAGCTTTCTGTATACGATGCATAAAAAGAGACAAATGCTTGTAACTTTTGCTTTCTTATAAAGTTCAACTGTATTTTAATAAAGAAAAATAATGAGTTAAGAGTCACTGCGCTTGCAGGAAAATGTCATCAATATTTCTTCAGACGGAGCTCTCAAAGCATATATGAATTTGATAAGAAAAATATTTTTACTAACTTTCAATCAAATTCATAATTACTGTATGTATACATTATAGTTACTGAAATAAGTATTGTGTAAGAAAGAAAGAAGGAAAGAACACATTGCTGACACTTGCTCCGTATCAAATACTCTGTGTATAAATGATCGACGGATTGGTCACGACGCTTGCTTTAATAGATCTATTAATTTTCTTTACTGCCTTTACTCCATGTAACAGTATCCAGGTTAGTTTAATCTTCTTCTGGCAGCAACAGGCACAAAGAAATAACTTTTCCCGAGTGGAATACCAGTGTGCTACACTAATTTATAATAGCAATTCAATTATTGATGAATAAATATTCATTATTTATTATTATACACAGAAAAAATAAATTGCTGCCTGTGGACAAGGCTGAAATTACATACATTTGTCAATAGCGGGGCTGCTAACCATTTTTTTTTTTTTAAACCTTTCACCCTGAAGAGTCTGAACTTTGGGATCAAGATGGGACTAAAGCACTTTGCAGCTTCTCGACTTACCATGTGATGAAATGAGCAGCTCATCTGTGATAATTTTAAGTTCATATTGGTGTTTGACAGCTGCTACAAAATGTGAGCTGGGAACGGTAATTCTTTGTTATCAACTGTGAAAATTACCAAGGCAAGAAAAATGAATGCATATGGAATGTGGGAATGTGTTCTTCAGGACATGCGTTACTACGCCCAATGTAATTAAAGCCCATGAAACAAAAAAGGTGTGTTAAAAAATGACAGGGTGGCCCAGTGGCAAAGGTAAACCAAACTGTTGACAAGTCCATACCCGTCACTGACTCACAACGTGGCCCAGGACGAAGTCACAAAGTTGTGAGATCTCCCACTTTAAAAACATGGAAATATTTTTTATATTTTGTTGTTACAATCAAGCATCAGATACTGATACTCCGTATTTGACAAAGTTCCCAAAAGATGGATGGGTTTCTTTCATGTACTTGTGAATTATTCAAAAAAAAAAGAACCTATTCTGCTACTGTGTTTCTGGACTTCACTAGCACCTTCAACACCATCCAACCACAATCCAGTCCAAGAGATGGGAGTAGATTCATACCTGGTGGCATGGATCGTGGACTATCTTACAGACAGACCTCAATATGTGCATCTCAGGAACTGCAGGTCTGACATTGTGGTCAGCAGCACAGGAGCACCGCAGGGGACTGTGCTTTCTCCGGTCCTGTTCAGCCTATATACATCGGACTTCCAATACAACTCAGAGTCCTGCCACGTGCAAAAGTTCACTGACGACACTGCTATCATGGGCTTCATCAGGAGTGGGCAGGAGGAGGAGAACAGGAAGCTAATCAAGGACTTTGTTAAATGGTGCGACTCAAACCACCTACAACTGAACACCAGCAAAACCAAGGAGCTGGTGGTGGATTTTAGGAGGTCCAGGCCCCTCATGGACCCCGTGATCATCAGAGGTGACTGTGTGCAGAGGGTGAAGACCTATAAATACCTGGGAGTGCAGCTGGATGATAAATTGAACTGGACTGCCAATACTGATGCTCTGTGCAAGAGAGGACAGAGCCGACTATACTTCCTTAGAAGGCTGGCGTCTTTCAACAACTGCAATAAGATGCTGCAGATGTTCTATCAGATGGTTGTGGTGAGCGCCCTCTTCTATGCCGAGGTGTGCTGGGGAGGCAGCATAAAGATGAAGGATGCCTCACGCCTGGACAAACTGGTGAGGAAGGCAGGCTCTATTGTAGTCATGGAGCTGGACAGTTTGACATTTGCAGCAGAGCGACGGGCGCTGAGCAGACTCCTATCAATCATGGAGAATCCACTGCATCCACTGAACAGGATCATCTCCAGACAGAGGAGCAGCTTCAGTGACAGATTTTTGGCACCGTCCTGCTCCACTGACAGACTGAGGAGATCAATCCTCCTCCACACTTTGCGACTCTTAAATTCCACCCAGGGGGGTAAACGTTAACATTATATAAAGTTATTGTCTGTTATACCTGCATTTTTATTACTCTTTAATTTAATATTATTTTTTATCAGTATGCTGCTGCTGGAGTATGTGAATTTCCCCTTGAGATTAATAAAGTATTTATCTATCTATCTATCTATCTATCTATCTATCTATCTATCTATCTATCTATCTATCTATCTATCTATCTATCTATCTGCTGTCTCTTCTTTTGATTATCTCCTTCTTTTCTGCCAGTTCTTCTCTCTTATTCTACTCATTTTCAGAATAATAAATTAATGTATTAAAAGAGGGCAGCATGGTGGCGCAGTGGTAGCGCTGCTGCCTCGCAGTTAGGAGACCCGGATTCACTTCGCGGGTCCTCCCTGCGTGGAGTTTGCATGTTCTCCCCGTGTCTGCGTGGGTTTACTCCGGGTACTCCGGTTTCCTCCCACAGTCCAAAGCCATGCAGGTTAGGTGCATTGGCGATACTAAATTGTCTCTAGTGTGTGCTTGGTGTTTGTGTGAGTGCTCTGCGGTGGGCTGGCACCCTGCCCAGGGTTTGTTTCCTGCCTTGTGCCCTATGTTGGCTGGGATTGGCTCCAGCAGACTCATGTGACCCTGCAGTTAGGATCTAGTGGGTTGGATGATGGATGGATGTATTAAAAGAATTATTTTAAAATACTTTTCAGATAGCACCTCCACTAAAGGTAACACACACTGCCAGTCTACCTTTTCTTATTGAAACAACCTTGTAAGAGATCAATGGCGAACATCTCAGTGCGGTGTGTCGGACACAGGCAGGTTATCTCTCGGCAGTCGGCCCACATTGAGCTTCGGCTCTCAGTGTTGACTGCTACCACCGACTGTTAAGGAGAAAATAAAGAAGCAGATCTTGACCTTGTTTTAGGAAGACAGGTGGCTACTTGCTGTATTTGCAATTCAGATGTTCTACAGATGTTTTACAAAAGCAAATTCATCTCAGCTAAAAGATAAGCAGAAGGTTTATTGGTTCAAAAGGAAAAAAGCCAAAAGCCCTGCTATTAAAACAACAACAAAGCAGCATTACTTCTTCTTTTTAAAGAAAGAAAGAAAGAAAGAAAGAAAGAAAGAAAGAAAGAAAGAAAGAACACATTGCCGAAACCTTCTGACTGCGTTACTACACCCGATGGAATTAAAGCCCATGAAACAAAAAGATATGTTAAAAAATGGCAGGATGGTCCAGTAGCAAAGGTAAACCAAACTGTTGACAATTCTATCCCCGTCACTGACTCACAACGTGGCCCAGGACGAAGTACAGGAGATCAATCAGGTGCATTACAGGACTAAAGGACATGTCAAACTCTGACAAGATGACTTCTTGGGCACAGCCATCAGCAGTATGTCTGTCTGCGGTGAGAATGTCCACCTCATCGAGAGGTTTACTTACCAGTGACATTCACATCTCTGTCAGTAGATGGATTGGGAGAGCATGAGGGTCATGAGGTCACTGGAAAGGTGTGTGTGGCGCTCCCAATATCTTTGCAAAAGGATGAAGATCCAAGTCTTTGTGCTTCCTGTCTTGCTATATGGTTGTGAGACATGGACGCTATCCAGTGACCTGAGATGAAGACTGGACTCCTTCAGTACTGTGTCTCTTTGGAGAATCTTTGGGTACCGCTGGTTTGACTTTGTATCGAATGAGTTGCTTATGGAGTCCCAAATGAAGCACATTACCTGCATTGTGAAAGAGCATCAGTTGTAGCACTATGGCCATGTGGCGAGATTCCCTGAAGGTGATCCAGCTTGCAGGATCCTCATTGTTGAGGGCCCGAGTGGCTGGACCAGGCCAAGGGGAAGCCCACATAACACCTGCCTGCAGCAGATAGATGGTCATTTCTGGAGTGTGGGACTGGATTTTGTATTTGCCTTGGGGGGTTGCCATCCGGAATCCCAAACTGTTTAATTGTATGGTGGATGCGGCAACGTGCTGTAAACGTACATGCTCCCCAACCTAACCTGACCTGACCTGAACTCTGACAGACTTGGAGAACTAAACCTCTCTCAAGCAGAGGAGATCGTGTGGGGACCTAATCCAGATCTTCAAAATCCTCAAAGGCATTGGTGTAGTAGATCCAGCTGAATTCTTCCAAGAAGAAATAAGTGGATAGGACTGGCGAGCTTTGTTGGGCTGAATGGCCTGTTCTCGTCTATACTGTTCTAATGTTCTAATGAAGACAGTTATGATGGGCAGGTAAGAAACAAAATAATATACAGTAATCCCTCGCTATATCGCGCTTTGACTTTCGCAGTTTCGCTCTATCGCGGATTTTATATGAAAGCATAACTAAATATATAACGCGGATTTTTCTGCTGCGGGTTCTGCGGACAATGTGTCTTTTTACTTCCTGTACATGCTTCCTCAGTTGGTTTGCCCAGTTGATTTCATACAAGGGACGCTATTGGCGGATGACTGAGAAGCTAACCAATCAGAGCACGCAGTTAAGTCCTCCTGACTGAGAAGCTAACCAATCAGAGTATGCAGTTAAGTTCCTGCGTGCTGAATGCAGTGTTAACCAGGAAGTCTTGTCTCGCTCATTCAGCATCAACGTGTTTCGCTGTGTAAAGAGTTGTGCTCTTTTGTGTTTATCTTTGTGCATAGTCAAACCCTTCATTATGGCTCCAAAACGATCTGCTACTGCTTCAGGGCCGTGCCCAAGCGCAAACGGAAGATGTTAACGATTGCGAAAAGGTAAACGCTTTGGATTTGTTGAAGGCTACGATTCTTTTATTTAAAAAGTAGGAAAGGAATATAAGATCTACGGCCGCAGTGTCCTTTTAACCAGGGTGCAAAACAAGTTGTAAGTGAATGTAATAAGGCAGTAGTCTGGATGGAATCTGCTTTAGGGATTTGGATTGAAGACTGCCAGAAGAAGAACAACGGCAGTGCTACACAATCGCCTGAAGTGGCTACTTTGGAAGAGCTGTAACGCTCTCCTTTGTTGTGCAGTAAAATAAAACTCATTGTTATCAAACAAGTCATCGTGTCATTGTTGGTGAGTAACCATAATTAATTTTCTACTTACAGTACTTAGTACATGTACGTACGTTTAGTGTCACTGTACACACACATTTACTGTATACTGATTTTGTTGCATTGTACGTATTTATTGCTGGTGGCATGTCTATCGTAATGGCTGTAACATGTGATATCAGAGAGACTCAATATCTTTAAAATAATATTTAGGTTTTACTGTATATAAACAGTGTTTTTATATACATAATTTCAATGAATCTTACCTAATATCTAAGAGAATACAAAGGGATTATGCTGTATAACTCTGCGGGGAATATTTATAAACAGTGTGGGAGAGTTTCTAAGGGCTTAAAATATATAAAAATAACCATACAAACATATGGTTTCTACTTCGCAGATTTTCACCTATCGCGGGGGGGTCTGGAACGCAACCCCCGCGATCGAGGAGGGATTACTGTATTTTATTGTAATTGTATCCAAAAAAGCAGAAATATTCAAAAATGGTAGGCAAACATGCCCACACAAAGAAGCTGGTAAAAGGTCAAAGTCCTAAACATAAGAGCCAAAATCACCATCGTGACAGCAGTGAATCAGAGATGGACCAGAGGCACAATGTTAGGACAAAGAACTCCATCCAGACTCACTCTTTTACTTCCCTTGGCCTCCTCCATTATGTGACTGCTCAGTGATTGGTGTTGTACAGCAACAGCTGGGAGTAGATGGAGCCGGGGGAGCAAACAGCAGACAAGGTAAGTTGATAGTGTTGAATTACACTTCTATTCTAAAGATATGTTTGTTACTGGAGTACAAACAGATACTCAGTGTAAGAAAGTAAATAAATAATGAATTTCAATTTAAGAAGAGGGCCAAGAAAGCAAAAGTTACATCTGGTTCATAATTGAAAATGGATTTACTGAAGCTGTTTTCTGTCGCGTTACCAACACAATCACACCACATAACAATAAACTGAAGTGAAAGTTCTGCACAACTTTCATGCTGTCTATATCATGAAGAACAAAACTCATGTATGCCTTGTCAACTAATGAAGGACATAAAAAAATACCATCAATGTCTGGGAACAAAAACATTGTGGTCGTATTTCATAGCGATTTTCTCCTAAACCCTAACCCCAGCAATACTTTCTACTCTTAATGTCATATGAATGACACAAAAACTGTGACAATATAAGAAAAATGAATGTTGAGCATAGGTCTATCAGCTGGCTTAATGTATATTTCTAAAATGAATAGCCCCAAAGAAATGACTGGCAAAGATGTCATCTTTCTAGGCTCCTAGGAAAGAAAGTCGATGAATATCTGGACAAGAAAATAAAAATCCAGACTTACTGCCTGGGCAAAAATTTTAAAATATATGAAGCAAAAGTCATAAGAGTAGAGCTGTGCGTCTGGTAATGCTGGACGACCAGGAAAGTGGAATGAAACAAAATCAATGTTTTTAAACTGTTTTTAAATAGTGGACAATCAAACTCGACTGTACGCTGTCTGCAGTTGTATTCATTCAGAGAAGGCTAAAATACTTCCGTCATCTCAAGAAAGCTTAAAGACCCTTGTTGTAGCCACACTGTAAAAAATAAATCTTGCAAGTGTGAAAAATAATAACAAAAATAGCTAACTATATGCAAAATAATCATTACTTTAACCAATAAAAATAGGGATTACCCTTTTTATCGATTATTTAATTGTAATTCAATAAAAAAAATTAAGAATAATGTTAACTTATTTTTCTTAAAATGCAAACATTTTTTATAACTTATTCTAAGTAAAAAAACTATACTGTGAATTGAACACATTTAAGTTAATTTAAATTTAATGACACGGCTCTTCAACACACATTGATTTCTTGGTCTTTATAACAACGCATTCAGCTGTAACGCTTATCCATAATAAGAGCTATTTTACTACGAATGTATAAGTATAAAGCATATCCATTCCGTAATGAATAACTAGTATTTCATTTCGTATAGTTACAGACGTAAGCATTTGTTGATTTCACGAAACCTTTCCCTTCATGTGGGAAACATGGCGAGCAAGGTAGCGTCTCTCTAACAACCTACCTCGTTGTTTTGCTTCAAAAAGCACATTTCTCGGATAGTTATGTATGTTCATTTTATTTTTGTTTAAAACTTTTTATCTTACACAGAAAAAGAAAATGACACTTAGAGATAAGTTTGAGAACGATATGCCGTTTGTCCTAAACTACAACCTGTAAACAACATAAAAAGACATTTGCCTAACCAGCACGGTATTATTTGACCTCTTATTTAATTTGTGTTCTACATACAGTAGGTCATGTATTTTCTGGTTCATTTTTAACACTGTGATTTATTTAGCGATGTTTGATTTCCTACATCCTATTTTATTTCAGGATTTTCGCTATCGCATACTGAAAAGTAGTGGAAAAGGCGGCCATTCATTTAAGCAGATATGTTGGCGTAAATGCAGGACGTATTTGAAGAAGGCCATCTGCCTCAGGATTTTCTCTCCTTCACTCTCTATATTTCCTTCCCGTTTACCCCTCATTCCTGGGACAATATTTGATTGAGATATACATTTTTTTGGAAAGTTTAAAAAAAGAAAAGAAATTTTCCATTGACATTTGAATGTCAGTAATTCAGTAAAAATTATCCTCAGACATTTGATTTAATTTTCCTTTGAAAATATAACTCTGTTGTTGTGACTATCTGTGTATGTTCAAATAAATAAAGATATACGGAATTTTAGCATATATTTGTTATACAGTCATTACTGTCCAGCATTGCATTATTACTCATTTTTTTTGAGTACTGTAATTAAAATGAAAATCGGAGTAAAATAAAACCATTTTTGCCACTACTTATATTTAATCAAACTCATTTATTTTAGGTAAATTTGAGTAAATTATTAAATTAAGTTTACTCAATAGTGCAGTATATTAAATCTACTCAAAAATATTGCTTGTAATTTGTTGCCTTATTTTTTTAAGCACTTTTAACGCATTATTTTTTGCAATGTACTGATGAGAGGGAAAGTATAATATTAATAATAATAGTTATTATTATTTAGACTATGTCTTTGTCCAAGGCAACTTAGAAAAATAAGTTATAATATATAAAAGAATGATTACAAAGTGTGAACATCAAAAGCAAGATAAAAAAATAAGCAAAAGGGAGTAGCATTACTACTACATAATACAGATCAAATCTCGTTATAGTGAATATCAAAGTAATGACATTTTCAGAATAATGAATATTTTTTGATTGACAGAACAACATGTTTAATGAATGTTTTAACAAAATATACATTTCAGTATAACAAATTTTTATCGACCAAAAATGGCCACCGAAGATAATAATGCAATGCAAAAAATACTTTATGCCGCATCTTCACTTTTGCTGAGTCTCAGGAACCCTGCAACAAGCTGTTTCTTTCTTGTTAGACCAAAGAGACAGACTGCTGCACAATTTCCAGTCTCAATGAAGCTTCAAGTGGGTAGTTATGTTGCGTGTGTTGGTATGCGTTAGTAAAATACTGTTTAAGTTTCATATCGCTCCTCAAAGTTGCGATGAACAAAAAAAGAGAGAAACAGTGTTAGTTTATATTGAAATAAAAAAGGGGATCGTCCTGGAAAAAGCTGATTCTGGAGAAATGAAGAAAAATGATGTGGCAAAAGCATTCAATTTCATGTCTTCAATGCTGTCAACAATTTTGAAGGTAAAGTTAAAGAGTGGGCATTGAGGCCACAATGAAAAATAAATTAGAATCGCATTACATGATGACATAGACAAAGCTACTTTTTCATGGCTGCAAGATTTGAGAGCACAAAATGTCCCAATCAGTGGACCAATAATACGGGAAAAGGCTTTAGACTTCTCAAAACTGTTGAAAATTGATACCCTCCTCGGAAATACCCACATACTTTGTAAAATTCTGACCATCAGACAATAAGGCATAAAGAATTCAAGATTTCCTGATAAAATAGTAACGAGCACTAAGAAAAAAAAAAAAATAAAAGATAATAATAATGATAATTTGTGTTATCAAATTATCATTATTGTTAATATATTTTACTAATTTATTATTATACATATTTTATTTATATTTATATTCAAAAATAAATAATTCACAAAGTAAAAAATAACCATAAGAAATAGCAAATCTTCTCTAAGGAGTCATGTGCCATACCATGCTATCAGAATAACAGCGACGCAAGCTCAGCACATGCCACCCCCGAATATAAGGCAGCCATTGCATTACTAATTTCTGGTAATAAAGAATTTTGACCATATGAGCAGCATTTGGATTGACTCACTGTGTACACTATTAATCCATGATGCAGATAACACCGATAACTCAGATTACAGACTAAGGAGCACCAGTGCCTCAATGTGATTAATTCAAGGCTCTTTCAACAGAAAGCAGCTACTGTGCCTAAGCTGGTGTGGTGGACAGAGAGATCAAGACTGGGGAGATCTGGCAGAATACGAAACTGAAGTAAGCAGAATTGAAGTAAAGACTTGGAATGCAAAGCAGGTGGGAAAAATCTGACAATAATGACAATGGCTGAAGATCATTCAATATTTTCCACCCCGACTCTTCTTCTTGGGCTCAATGAAAGTTAATACTGTCTTCAACTGAAGAATATGAACCACTTGGAACCAATATTAAAAACAAAAAAAATAGAACTAGGCCCCTGGAGGAAGAGGAAAATGACTCTGTCATCTGGCACTTGCAGCTGCAGGTAAAGCCTGATAAAGAAAACCCAATCCACTCTACCCCTCCAACCCATTATATAAAAAGTCTACAAAATAAAACTGATAATCAGCCAGCACAAGGGGGCACAGAAGGTAGAATGTGTTTACAAAAGTAAGTAAGATTCACAAAAAGAATATGAAGACCAGACAGTGGGATCCATATTTAATAAAAGAGTCCAGTACTAAAAACTGTGCAGTGGCCCGCATTACTGGAAGCACAGAAGAGTATGGCGTGCAACAGATACGGTCAGTATGAATACTTCCTACTCCAGATCCTTGTGATGCCCAGGATAAACAGTTTAAGTATCCATTAAAAAGTTCCCCATTTTGTTGAATGCTGAAACGCCTTTTCTGGTGAATTAATTAAACAATGGGAATCTTCTCAATTGTTTCCATCTGGAATGATTGTAGGCCAACTTCTTTAGCCTTCTCGGTAATTCATTGCTAGATTTCCCTGGTTAGGACTGTGTCATACTGCAGTCAAGCAAAAACCTGATAGGCACATCCTTGTGTTCTGCCACCCGAAGGTAAAGACATATTTTGAAAGAAAGGATCAGAAGATGAAACATTGTCAAAAAGTCAGTACAAGTTCAATCCCAAAAAATCAATAAACCATGACGTCTAATCCCAAACACCAAAACAAAATTCTTAGTTAGGAAAACACATGCAGAGAACTGCCAATCAGGAAAACAAGTAAAGAAAAAGTCCACTGAAAAGACTGTAAATGGTACCTACAATCTCAGACAATGAGGAGGTGTAAAATGCTGACCTTTTATACCTTTGACCGGGTGATGTCACATGTGGCACACTTCTGGTTGACCTTGTCTAACAATAGCATAGCAATCGTCAACAAAACTTCTTTAAATTTCCCAAAAGGAAAGAATTTGCATGACAGGAAAACTCGACAACAGTTTTACCATTATGAAAAATAATCTAAAATCAAAAAACAAATATCAGATAATGATACCTTGGACTTCAAATGCCTGTGATGGATGACCAGTAGCTCAACCTGGCCGGGACACCCAAAGATTAGAAGGATGGGGGAAGGCAGCCACTTTAGGACACTGCCTCCCCCAAGACGCTAGATGGCAGCTCCCCTTGAGTGTAGCAATGCCCCAGATTCCCACAGGGCATCCTGGGACTTGGAGTTTAGTTTCTCAGCCCTGTTGGGTGTCGTGGGTGCTGCCAGAGGGTGCTGTGAGAGGTCCTGGGGAGTCACGCTTCCCTTATAGCCTGGAAGTACTAGGAAGTCACAAGGATGGAAGTCTTGAAGTACTTCCGGGCTGATCAAAGACCTGGAATTCTCCATCCGAACCAGAAGTGCTGGCAAGACACATGGGAGGAAGACCAGAAGCACTTCCGGGTCAAGGACTACTGTGAACCCAGCAAATGAGGCAGAGTCGGGTGGAGGTTGACAAAGCTTGCTGGGAGGTGTGGAGGAGAGCAAGAAAGAGAATTGTATTCAATTGTGTTCATTTAATTGTTTATTGTGGCTGTGGTGCTTGGGGAGCACTGTAAGAAGGAAGAAAGTCAATTAAAAATCTTCTTAGTGCTATTACTCAGTGTCCTGAGTATCTATCTGCTGGGTTTAAAGGGGCAACAATGCCACCAAGCGTGTAGCAGTCCAGTGCCGCTAAGATTCACACCGTCGAGAAGACGGTGATTTATTTATTTTTATGGTGGAGATTCCAGGGATGCACCCAGCCTTGACCCGACCCGCACGCACTCACAAATAGAGACAAAAACAAAGCAAACCGGTAATCAAACAGCAAATAAAGAATGTAATGAAAACAAATTAAATAAATGAAAACAACGATACCACCCCTGTTCCCCTTATGGCAGCTATACATTAAATACACAAAGCACAAACAAAACACACACAGTAAAGTCCATGAAAAATGGCAATGGATGAAATGTAATGATGGGAATAGATAGTCCATAGATCCGCACATTGATTGGGAATGTAAAGATAGTCCTACCGGTAGTTCCTGAATTGGTGAAGACGAGTAGACGGATTCAGGTGCGCTCCTTTCCTCGCAGGATGGCCATGAATCCACTTACAGTCCTCACATACACAGGCAGACGGCAGACAAACCAGACACCGACCACGAAACAATCCAGGACAAAACGAATAAGTACAGGTAACCCAACAGAAGGCAGACAGACAGGAACTTGAAACACAAATTGCAAAAAAACTTCATCTCTTTTGGTCACCGGCCCCCTTTTAAAAGCCGCGCTGACATCCTTTGACCCCAACATCCTCTGTACCCTCGGCAGTAGACCAATCAGAGCCACTGCAGGGACTGCTGGGAGTTGCAGTTTCAAATTCAAGTAGCACCGCTACAAACATTCACATGCCTATTCTACATGTACAACCTTTAATAAAAGCCCAAGGAATACTTAAAAAAAAGTTAAATAAAGCAGCTGATTATAACTCCTTGTGGCTAATCTCCAACATACTACGGGATTTCTCACCGGCACATGTCTATTATAATATATCTTAAAAACTGAATGATTAAAATGAGCAATAAAGGGTTTTAGCAATAAAAATGCACTGCATTTGTCATTCCAGCAAATGGTGCATCACAATCATTAACACTGCTTTGACAATTTAGATACCACATGGCAAATAACCGAGATGTGCATTTCATGGTGCACTGCAAATGTAAACATTGAGGTATACGTTGATTATTTAGATTTCAACCCTTCTTAGATGGGTAGCACAGCTAGTAGACAATAAATCAATAAATTAACATGTGATATTCTTGTAAAAATCATAAAATGTGGCTGATCCAAGTCAATATTTTTAAAAGTTGGTGTCAAGTGTACAACCATCGCCTTTCTTATTAGTGGCAGATCCCATTTTTCCAGAGGTAAAACTTATCCTGTGACAAACAAGCTGATGAAAAAAAACAAAAAAAACAGTAGAGAGCGTCCGCAGTGTTCCTCAGCCACCTTCATCAGCTCCCTGCTTGAGATGACTGCCCATCTGCCCTTCTCGACTTGAGTGGCTGCACTGAAATGGTTTATAGCAGATCCTCCTCCTGTGCCGCAGCTCAGGCACCTTCTTTACAAGCCGGCAGCACTTTAGGAAGGAGTGTAATTACAGTTTGTTTTTAGACTCACCTCATTGACCTCCATGCTGAAGCACCCCAGGGAAGTGTGGAGATGTTTAAACAATAGACGGCATTGTAGCAAGGCTGAGGCTGATGGAGAGGGATGGCGGCCCATTTAAGCAGCAAGAGCTACAAGTTTACATAGGTGCTAATCATATGGGCCATGAAACCTGACTCCCATTACCTTTCTTTGCAGGAATTGTCACATTTGCTGTTTCAAGAGAAAAGCTGTTGTGATACCAATGAATTCACAATGACTGCATATGATTATCATTATATAAAAGTGGAATATAAATGAGAAGATTAATAAAAAAAATTGTAATGGTGGCATATCAGATAGGGAGGCCACCTTAAAGCTCCAGGGACCTGGCTATGAACCGTAGCCTGGAAGATCTAAGCCTGGACCGGGTCACGTAATGTGTAATGTTAAACTAATTAAAGCCATGGAGTCATGTGAAAATATCTGTTCAGAAGTCTATGTTAGTTTGTTGAGTACTCCATGGAGGTCTCAGTACAAATGTGTTTTTATTTATGATCTAAAGTGTCTAGTAATTTACAGTCATTTTTATACCTGAACTAGTTTCAGATAGCATAATTTGCTCAGGGTGGCACAGTTCACCCAACAGCCTTGTGCTTTACAGCTCTGAACATGAAGCCTTAGGCTATAAAGACTGCTTTCTGATTTTATATGTCCTTAGGCTGAGGACATGTCTTGGATCGACCGCAAGTCTTCTCCATTTACAACTCTTTTGGGCTGCAGGTCAATACCAAGAAGACATAAATCATCTCTCAAACTACCACCACACAGAACCCATCCTCTTCTCACATCAATCTCTCAAGGTTGTACCTTATTTCACCAACCTGGGCAACATTCTTTCTCCTTCATGTAACATACAGACAGATAATAATTTCTTATTTAGTAGATGCCTTAATCCATGGTGACTTACAACATCTGAGGTACAATTATTTACATTTCTTTGGCTCTTTCTAATTGGAGCACACACAGGAGAAGTGATGGGATATGGACCCACAAGGATTTGAAGTGCAAAGCCTTAACCACTGCCTGCGCTTCAAGCCACACTTCGTCATGATTGAGTCTCACCTGCAAAGCCTTTGGACATCTTCATTCCAGGGTCTTTAAGAACCCATCTCGATTCACTAAAGCTACAGTTTACAGACCCATATGCATCTCCACTCTTCTCTGTGGATCACAGGGCTGGACACCATACCAGAAACACATGAAACTTTGAAAAGCTCCATATGTATTGCCTCCAGCACATCTCGGGCCTGAATTGGTCAGACAGAGAGCCACACTTTCATATTTACAGGCACCCTGAAATGCCCAGCATCAAGACCCTACTACAGTGGTTCTCAACCTGTGGGGCGGGCCCCCCTAGAGGGGCGCGAAGTAACAAAAAGGGGGACACGAAGATGTGAAAAAAAGAAAATATGAAAAATACATCTATTGAAACCAAAACAAATTAACTTAAACTACATTATGATACTAGAAAAATAAATACAGAGTTAGATAAATGTCGATAAAAGTTAATAAAATATACATCTATGATATGTCATTAATTAAAAAAGAACAAATTGGTATTAGTGGGCTCCTTTCAAAAAAAATGTTAGGGGAGGGCGCAATTAAAACTGTTATAAAAACTCGGGTCGCAAATACATAAAGGTTAAGAAACGCTGCCCTACTAGCTGATTGTCAACTGCGCTGATTGGGATATGTCGTCCGGATGGTACTACAACATACCCCTAAATAAATCCCATATGGGCAAATGAGAGACAGACAGCACCGTGGTGGTGGTCAAAAAATAAAGTTTAAGGACTACATGACGAGACTTGCAAAGCGATGTGGCATCTTGCCATTACTCCTGGGAAGCCCTAGCTGAGGACAGAGACAAGTGGCATTCTACCATCCACTATGGTATCATACACCCACAGGGGGAGTTTTTTTGAACAGCAGTACAGAAAGGAGGTAAAAAAAAAGACTCCATAATGCAACAGGGGCACCCTTTACTGATTCAGCCTATATCATCCGCACAGGTCAAATCCTGCAGGTCACAAATTGGCAACAGTGATCAGAACATGGCAAAATGTGAGATTATTTATGTAAACACACAAATGTATACCAAAACGAAGTCATCACTTGAGTAAGGCATGAGAAACTATCTAGAAAACAGAATGGATTATAAATGTGACTATACTGCGACTATAAATGATGGATGGTCTCACTTCAGAGACATTCTGATCCAGGGTTAAATTAAGCATAGTTCCAAAACCAATAAAACAAAAAGAATAAAAATTTGTCAGAATTGGATGGACAAGGGCATTATTAAAAAAAAGCTGAACTGAAAAGATCACTGAAGAACAAGAACATTTTAAAAAACACCCAAATAAATCTGACTTAGAGGAATACCAGATACTACAGCAACAGATCAAGGTAAGCATCTGAAAGGTCAAAAGAGAAACCAGTGTAATGGGCAACATAGGTTGGCTGGCATACCGACTGGGATGGAAGGTTCCTTATTTGGCCAAGAGGCCCTTTTACTGGAAGGATGTGGGTGGGTGACCATCATGAGTAGGTGGGTTATTTGTACCTTTCCTGCTCAGGAGGCCATTATAATGGATTGCCTGGGGGGAGACAGTTTCCTAGGGTTATGTGCTTCCCCAGTACACTGGATGGCGACAGCCCTTTGACGTGCATCCTGTCTGGACACCCGCAAGGCTGCAAGGGAGTTGTAGTTTTGGTGGGCAGTCTTGTTAGGGCTCTTGGGGGCCATGATAGGGTGGGGGTGGGGGGGGGTCTGCTGGAGGCAGACTCTCCTTTCACTGGGATGCTTTGCCTGCCTGAGTGGGAATGGCTTCCTGTATGCAATGTGACAGTGCCGGAAATAATCCCAAGTCCAGTATAAAAGAAGCTCACCTGGTTGGAGTGGAGAAGCAAGAGTCTTATTGCTAAAACAGTGGAATACTTCAAGGTATTTGTGGCAATAGATCTATTATTGAATTCAAAACCTGTGTCTGTGCAGTTGTGTTTAGGTTTCTCCCCTAGTGGTTCATACCCAAAAAGACAATTGCTAGTGAAGCGAAGACAACCAGCAAGCAATTTTTTGAATACGACTTCATTAAATTGACGATAAAAGAAAATTCAATAACCTTAGGGGCACAAAAGGGGAAATCATTGAAAATAAGAAGGAAATAATAAATGAATTAAATAAACATTTAACCTAAGCCTTTGTAAAGGAAGAAATAAATGGAATGCTCCGTACCGACGTAATACCAAACTCTGAATTCCTATATTTTAAAATAGAAGAGTCATATGTGTTCCAAGCCCTTGATACAATGAAGACTCCTCTACCTGATGGGAATTTTCCAATTGTACTGAAAGAAATGAAATATGTCCTTTATAAACCCTTATTAGACGTATTTGAGCAGCCACTTGAAAAAGAAGAAGCACAAATGTGACTCCAGTGTTCAAGAAGGGAGACAAAATGGATCCTGGTTATTATAGACTAATAAATCTTATCTTTGTGCAAAGTAAAATAATGGAAACTACAATAAGAAATAAATTAGAAAAGTTACCAACGTGAAAACGGTATACAATAGAACAGCCATCATGGGTTAATGAAAGGAACATCTTGCCAAACAAACGTTTTTGAACAAGCAACTGAAATATTTGGCAAAATCAAAGCATACAACATAATTTACTGAGACTTTCAAAAATCCTCTGACACAGTCCCACACAGAAGATTCATTATAAAACTAGAAGCTGTAGGCATTAGAGGTAACCTCCAAAACTGGACTGGAGATAAAGAATACAGATAAGAGGAGAATGCTCTGCATCGAGTGAGGGCGTCAATGGAGTCCCTCGGGTTTCTGCAGTTGGACTGTTCATTGTTCTGATTTTTATCAATTACATTAATTCCAGTATAGTTAGTAAACCTGTGAAATTTGCAGATGACACTAAAAGTGGAAGAATGGCAGATACTGATAAGGTAGCAAAAAGAATTCAAAAAGACCTGCACAAGCTATAGAACTGGGTGAATTCTTATAAAATGCAGCTTAATGTGGACAAGTGCAAAGTGCTGCACATGACAACAGGAACATTAATAATAAATACAAGATGGGAGACACTGACCTACAGGAAGCAATATCTGAAAATGATTTAGGGGTTTATGTTAACACATTTGCACTGTATAAGCCATGTACAGAAGGGACTAAAAAGGCAAATATACTGTTAGATTATATTGTAAAAACTGTTGAATATATTACGCTCAAACTATATATGGAGTATTGTGTGCAGTTCCGGTCACCGCAGTATAAACGAACACAGCAGCACTTGAAGGTGTGCAGTGGAGAGCAACTGAGTGCATCCCAGGACTTAAGGACACACGCTACTCTGATAGACTCAGAGACTTAAACCGGCTCAGTCTCGAGGAGAGGAGACTGCATGGGGACCTCATCCAGATCTTCAACATCCTCAAAGGCATCGATAGAGTAGATCATAGTGAACTCTATTAGTTTACAAGAGAATCACTTTCTCAAGGACATCAGTGGACATTAAGGGGAAGTGCTTTAAACTAAAGTCAGGAAGCACTTCTTTATGCACAGAGTTGTGGGTATCTGGAACAAACTACTAAGTCATAGAGTTCAAGCTTAACCTTAAAAACCTTTAAGAAGAATCTGAATGAGATATTGGGACAACTTAATTATTAGCTAAACAAAAATTCGACTGTGGACTGAATGGTCTCATCTCATTGGTCAGATTTCTTATGTTCTTTTCAGCCACATACATTGGGACAATCACCAGGTTGTAAAATGAGAAAGGGAGCAAAGTCATCACCATTAAAAATGGACTGCCATAAGCAAGCAATATGTTGGACTGTAACATATACTAAAGCAGTACCACTGTGAACGGATACCATACTAAAAATAAAATGAGTTATTTTGAATATTTTCCAAAAGGATCTTATGCTTTGTTAAATCAGACACAAAATGTGTTCTTGTTCTGGGAAACGGTATTACAAAATGGTTGGCTGCTAATGGTTGGAAATCTGAGGAAGGCTTTACGACTCAGGAGAATAGGCCACACATGGTTTGCGGTTGTCAGTATGCCAGTGTGGGCCGCCGACACACTTTGAATCAGATTTCTTGTACATCACAGTGCATTCTGCCTCCCACCAGCACCACTGCAACACATCATCTGAACCTGCTGCACAATAGCAATTGTCTCCAGGTAGCTCTTTATCACATTTGGTTCATGGGCATGAAACTCACAATGAGGCACATGCCCACCAAGTTTTCAAATGCAGACTTCAATTTCCAAAGTGGTTAACTCAGCATGGTAATGCCACCTGACTTGCTTTGAATTCTGTCCAATGAACTTTAAAAGCAGTACAAGACTGACCATAAGTTTTAAAAGATAGCATGTGCATTATTGAACATTTAGCTTGAAGTCTGAGTCCTACATGTTGGGCAGATCCCACCGCATGTCCTGGTAAGAAGAGATGTCATGGGCACATCAGACGTGCACCGCTGTTACACAAAGATTGGTGCTGGTGTAGCTGACTGGAATTTGTCTTTCTCTGTGCTGTATCAAGGACAGTCAAGTCAAAGGCACGTAAGGGCGATGTAGAAGTTTTTATTTTTCTTTCCAAAAACAAAAGGGAAAAAAAGAACAGGGCGTCACACCAACGGCTATGCCCCCAACAACATCCACTGTGCTTCTCTCTTTAATAACACAATAAACACATTACATATAAAACTATTTACAAAATATTGCTCAGATTTCCTAGAGAAAACTATTTACAACATACATAGCCTCACACAATAAAAAATATTCCAACTTTATAATGATATATTCTTAACAAAAAAAATTAGCGTAGCATGTCTTTCCCGAAACAAAAGGGAATAAAAGAACAGGGCATCACACAAATGGCTTCTCCCCTATGCCTATTAAATAATAAATCAAATCAATTGCAAATAATTGTAATCAAAATTATCAATGCAAACTAAAATAAGATGTAAAATATACAAAAACTTCATGTAAGAGCTTGGGAAAGATACACATAACTGAATATATACTTGAACATTTCCAAATAATATACACAACAAATAAAATAAAATAAAAATCAGAAAAAGCTTGGGGAGAGCCGAAAACACCACCTACCCACAAGAGAATCCACCGTGCTTCTGGCGGCAGAGCCAAGATACATGGTGCATGCAGGTTGTGAGGTGTAACACTAATTAACGCCCATACTGTAACAAATTACACAACCGGTATAATACTAACTATTTGCAAGAATAATTGATTTTGGGGAAGTTCTTAAATAAAACAAAACAAAATTACAAGTGACAGATTACACTTTGTTATACTAGGTCCACCATTCTTCTCATATCAGTGCTATGCTGACAATAAACAGCTGAAAGTGTCATTCCCTCCTGAGGACAACATGGTAGCTGCTAGAGTCTCTGAATTTCCTACTGATATTTCATCCTGGAAGAAGGACCACCATCTACAGCTCAACCTGTCATCCCAGCCAGTCAGTCTGTTCAACTTCCTGTCTCCATACAGCTTGGCTCATTGTCACTAACACGTGCCAAATCAGTACACAACCTTGGGGTGATGACCGATGAGTTGCTATCTTTCTCTGACCAAATTTCAATTTTCCCTCATTCACACAGATTCACTTTGTATAACATCTTAAAAATAAGACCATATGTGAGTACACAAAGGACTTCTAGTCGCTGCTTCTGTCTTTCATCTCACTACTGGTAGAAGAACCCCATCAAGCCACTGCAGATGGTCCAAAATGCAGAGTCCCATTTTGTATTCAACCAGCCAAGACAAGCACATTTAACTCTTCTCTTCAGGTTGCTACATTTTCTCCCTGTTGCAGCACACATTAAGTTCATGTCCTTGATGATTGTCTCCTGAGTAGGCAGTGGGTCAGAATCTATATATAGAGACACCAGTGAGGTGCTACACTCCTTCTTGCCCACTCACATCTGCCAGTGAAGAACATCTGGTGATGTCGCCTCTGCGTTGTATCAAATCTCAATCCACATCCTTTTCATGCGTATCTCCTTTTTTGGTTGAACAAGCTGCCCATCCCCATCTGAACATTTGACTTCCTCAATGAGTTTAAGAAGCAGGGAGCTAACCCTGCATGGAGAGGCAATCTATCATCAGACCTGCTCACACCTACACATACAAGGTGCCACGTCAGGATGTCCAATTAACCCAACCTGCTTGACTTTGGGAATGTGGGAAGGAAACCCACACAGACAGGAGGTGTGATGTGTAAACTCCATAAAAACAGTGACTGAGGTGAGATTTGGACCTTGGAGCTATGAGGCTGCCACATTACGCACTGTGATACAGTCTGCCATAGTAGTTAAGGCTTTGGACTTCAAACCCTCAGGATGAGGGTTCAGATCTCTCTGCTAGTGACACGGTGTGACCATGATCAAGTCACTGCATCTACCTGTGCTCCAAACAGATGCAACTCAAATGTTGTAAGTCAAACATATGAATTCAATTTTAAAGATATACTGAAATACAGAATTCAAAGAAAAGGATCTTTAAGGAAGGCTGCACAAGTTTGCAACATGTTTCAGTTTCCTAAATATGACTCCAGGTTCCAGATATCACCAACAGAATAAAGGTGGTCTGTTCCATTTAAGTTAAAGCAATCTTAGGCATTCAGGCAAGGTTCCAACTGGACCCCAACTGGCTGCCTCCCCAGAGCAACCTCCCTGTGAATGAGGGTCACCATGGCCAAAGCACAACTTCCTGCTTTCTATGGCAAAGAAAACAGAAAAGCTCTTGAAATTATGGATCATGTGATAAATGGGAACAAAATAAGATAAACATCTCTCCACTTCAGGCAGCCCTGCTCATTGGATGCTGTAAATAAATCCACAATTCTGTTCTGCCCTCTGCAGTTGCAAATCTTGGAGATGAACATCTGTCTCCAAAGATTTCTATTCCCTGCACAGTAAATTAAGGCAAAAATAAATAAATAAAATTTAAAAAATCATACTAAACAACTGAACTTTTGTGACGGGGTACAGTAGCAACATTAAGAGAGAGACAGCGAGAGTGGCAGAGAACAGAAAAAGCAAATATTGATTCTCACCCCCACCTCCCGTGAGATCTAAACAGAAGCTGTGCCTGTGAAGTGTTTTCAAAGTTCTGCTTCAGCGAGCAAAGATGAAGTGCGCCTCCCCTTATCCCTCTCTTCGAGGCCTCATTTGAATTCGCACCAAAATGAATTCTGTCCATGCTATAACTGTCACTGTATGGCGTCACAAGTTCATGAAGGAGGCTACACCCGGCAGAGAGAAAATTCTGTTCAAGAGTTCACCGAGGTTGGCATGTTTTAGACAGCTAGCTAGGTGGATTTTCCTCAACTTTTATATTCCTTACAAAAGAGGTGAGACAAGAGTGATCAGATATGGCAGCTTTAATAGGGCTTTCCTAGTTTTGTCCTGATGTGTTGATGACTTCAAAAAAAAGAGTAGACTGTCCGGGTCTAAAGTTTAAAACCACAACCAAGCCACACCCACCATGCCATTTCTATGGAGTAACTCCACCCACCCAGGTGGGTCCTTTAAAATGCACAAGTCTTTACACATGTAATCCCATACACATCAACAACCTACTGTATCCCTAGCTCTGCTTTTTAAATAGCTAGTCATCAAATTCTCCATGGCCCTACACCAGGGGTGGGCAAAGTCAGTCCTGGAGGGCTGCAGTGGCTGCAGGTTTTTGTTCCAACCCAGTTGCTTAATTAGAAAATAATCCTTGCCAATAATTTAATTTCATGACTTGTTAGTGCTTTAAATCTGCCATGTCAGGTCATTCTCATATCTTAGATTTTTTTTCCTTTCTAAGGATATCGTCCAAATTATTTGAAGTCTAAAATTGAGGAGTAATTCTCAGCCATTTATTTTTTCTCTTCACTTTCCTTCTAAGTATTTAATTAAACCAAATAGTGCACATTAAATACACACAGGTGTAAATGGAAACAAGTTAAATGGAGAAAGCCTAGTTTCTTTTGTCATTTGCATCTTATTGCTAATAAGGAGCAATTAAAGACCAAGAATATAGCTGTTTAAGACTAAAATAGGCAACAAGGGTTCAAAATCTTAACAAGTGAGACAACTAAAATGGAGAAGTGTTACTTGAGCAATAAGTGTTTATGATTAAGTAACTGGGTTGGAACAAAAACCTGCTGCCACTGCGGCCCTTCAGGAATGACTTTGCCCACCCCTGCCCTACACCATGAAATGAGAGAATGAACACACAAATAATAATCTCCCTACAGGTGAAGATCATGTTGAGCTGACAGATTTATGTCATATGGCAATGCTGAGCAGGTCATTGTATGATTTTCTGTATTTTGTGTGAGGTGAGACATAATTTTAAAATCAGCCTTATTCTTTAAACACTGTTTCATATTTATACAACGGCTTTCATGCAACGCATTATTTTGGATTGCTTCACATATAAGGAACAGCTTCTCCCTGTCAACCCGACATCTGTGGTGTAGTGCATTAGCATGCACCTTTCTCATCAGTGAACTTCTTCTCTAACAAAAATTCACTAGAGTGCCTTTACATACAGAGGATCCCGCAAGTATTCAGTCTCCTTTGCTTTCAGAAGACTTTACTGTGCTATAGGTTTAATTTTAAAATGATACATTTGCCATTTTTGCCCATTGATCTATTCTCAATAATCCCTAATGAAACATATACACAAAAATTTGCAAAATAAGTAAAAATCACAAACTGTATAAGTACTGTATTCAGACACTTAATTCAGTATTTGTAGAAGCCCAATTGAAGTCAGTTATAGCTTCAAGTCTTGTTGAGTAAGTGTCTACAAGCATTACACATCACACTACCTAAAATCCATGGCTTGGTGTTTGTCCTGAATCACAGTGTGAATTGTGAAACCTCATATGCACAAGCGTGTGCCTTTCTAAATGATATCCAATCAGTTTAGTTGTCCACAGGTGGACTCCAATCAAATTCTAGCTACATCTCAAGGAGAATTACAACAATGAGGATGCACCTGAGCACAATTTGGAATGCCACAGCAAAGGGTTTGAATTCTTCTATAAAGGAGAGATTTTTGAATGTTAGTAAATTTGCAAACCTTTTTGAAAACATGTTTCACTTTGTCTTTATTGCTTATTGAGTACAGATTGATGGGCAAAAAAGACAAATATAAACATTTAAAATTAGATCTACAACATAATAACGTGTGCAGAAAGTGAAGGGACTTGAATCATTTTTGAATCCACTGTACAGGTTATGTTTGTCCCTGATTCCTAACCTTCCCCTGTTGTTGCCTCAAGCTACTGCTGAATAGGCCCTTGCCCCTACACTGTGTGCTGGATCCAAACGTTCCAACCTTTCAGCACTGGACACGAGGCAGGACCATATCTAGAATAGCAGTCATTGTTATAATGAAAAGTACATAACATAGCAGAATGGTGCGAGGCCTCTAACAGATCCATAAAACAGGCCTGGGCTCTTCCTAACTTGCCCAGAAAAGGCCTCACCTAAGGCAGACTGACCCAAAGCTCAGTAGGCTTTGTCTAATCTCTAACAATGATTAAGGGGAAGAAATTACAATGTAATGTTATGCCTTATGTATGTTTGTGTTTATGGATGAGACCCAGCAATATGTCTTTGATAAATGGGTTAAGAAGATGGATGGATGGATGAATGGGTTAGGTCATAAAGAGACACACACTCACTTACACAGGGCCAAATTGGAACCAACAATCCTGCTGGGAACAGGGAAAAAACTGGTATTCCCAAGAAAAACCTACAAGGACATGAGTGCAAAGGCTATACAAATAATGGCTAGAATACATTTAAAGCTTAGACTTAAACCAGCATGGGTCAGTATGCCATTTTGTTGCATTTAATCAAACTTCATTAATAATAATAATAATAATAATAATAATAATAATAATAATAATAATAATAATAATAATTTATATAATGCTTTCCTCACTACCCAAAGCACTTTACATAGAGAGTGGGGAGCCACTTCAACCACCACCAATGTGCAGCGTCCACCTGGATGATGTGACGGCAGCCATTTTTGTGCCAGTACACTCACCACACATTAGCCGTCAGGTGGTGAAATGGTGAGAGAGATAGCCAATCAGAGAAATGGGAAGATTAGGGGTCCAGAATGACTAGTCAATGGAGGGCAATTTAGTGAGGACATCAGGACACACCCTACTCTTTTATGACCACAGAGAGTCAGGACCTCGGTTTTACATCTTATCTGAAGGATGGCGTCATTTTTAGAGCACAGTGCCCCCGTCACGACACTGGGGCATTGGGAACCACATTCAGTAAGCGCCCCCTGCTGGCCTCACCAGCTCCTCTTCCAGCTGTAACCCAACGTTTTTTCCTAGATGGTCTCCTATCCAAGTACTGGCCAGGCCTGAACACACTTAGCTTCAGGTGAATGACCTGAATATAGTATATAGTATGTAACAGTTTGAAATTTCACGAAGCATTTAACAGAGCAGGACAGTTCAGAGATGCTTCCATGTGCGTGGAATGTGGGAAGATCTAGCAAAGTCAATTATGACACAAGAAAAAATGTGCAAAGTTCACAAAGACACTGACAAACATCAGAATCAAAGTCAGGTTGGGAGGCCTCCAGTACACTACAGCCTAAATGGAGTTTTACATTCTCCATACATTGTGTGGGACAAAATATTGTAATGTGTGCTTCAGGCATCCCAATGCACAGTTTTTGGTGTGACATGGGTTTGTGTGTATTTGGTGCCTGCAAGTCCTGAACCGACAGACTGATTGCAGTTAGTAGTCTTACTACAATTCTAAAATACCACAGCCCTCTTGATTATGAATAAAATTAGTTCAGAAAATAACTCCCAAACAGATCAACCGTTTATAATCAAATCTGCCAATTTTATCACAATCTTAAAACTCTCTTGAGCATGAAATAAATCCATTCACGTATACTTTTGGTTTTCTTATTGCAATTTTGGTTGTTTATGGCAAGTGACTCAATATCTCCTACAAAGAAAAAAAATACATTAAACAAATGTAGAAAATCAAAATGTACACTCCATATATCTCTTTTGAATCAGATGTTTTCTTTATCTTTTCAACCATCTCCAGTCTGCTGTCATTTTATATTTTCCATGGAGTAAGTTTTTGCTGCCTCTGTCACTGCAACTTCATTTTTTTTGTAAGAATTTTTCATAAGAAAGTGGTTGAAAGAAGAAAATGTCCACAGTGTTTGTCTGAATGTTTCTGAACAATCAAATCATTGACAAGAAGGCCTGACATGGTACCTTTCTCTGTTCAGTCTCCACTTATACAGGGTTTATTTCTGCCAATCAAGCACTGATGCGAGTTCTCAAATTTATGAATGTATGGCCTGGCGTAGAGATGTGCCGCGAACGAGAGTGATCAGAGTCTGTGGAAAGCTGTGTGACGCCAAGGGCCGGATATTTTGTATTTGACGAGCTTCGGAGATTTTGCTGAACAAATGATACAAATATCATCTGATACAGGAATTTGATCAAAGATGTCGTGTAACATTTTTGAAATAGGAAATTCAATAATATGGTCAATGGAAAATGTGTACAGTACTCTTCTTTGTATGATATCCTCAACGGCCAGGATATGGCTACACTCCGCAGGCCTTCACTGCCAGCCACTCAGGTGTTCAGTCAGCTGATCTCTGCACAAACTTCCTTTTTTGGAGTCACCAAGAGTCCCCTGCCTGCCCCCACCCTCTTCTCAAAGTAATTAATAAATTATATACCTCCTCTGGGAACAACATCCAGGCTTTCACAAGATCATAAACAGCCAAGATCAATTACACCAAGCTTCTGTGTTTCTCTGGGTCTGCTTCTTCAAGGAAGCTCATTAAATATTGAGAGAGATGTCAGTCTAGGGAATTAAAACAAGAACGTGAGTCGGTGAAGAAGGCTTGTGTACATGGTCTGAAGAAAAGCAAGTGTTGGCCAAGTTAAAATAAAAGCTGGGGCAGGGTGGGGGGGGAGGCAACATTTATTTCAAAGTGATGCAGGTTTGATTCTTGTGGCCTACTGCAATTTATGATGCTGTGATACTGCATGCATTATGTCTCAGTATTGTTGTTTTTAATACCAGCTAAAACAGTCCTGCCTTTGGGGCCCTGCAAACACTGAAAGAAAACAGGAAGCTCGGACACCATTAGTTGACATTCCTTTAAATAGCTTGGCTACAGATACCGGATGATTTACACCTCAGTGCCTCAAGGTGGCACTGTCTTAAGTGTGACATCAGATGGAGTGTATAGACCGTCTCTGTGAAGTCTTGAGCTGGGAAAAGAGCACAGAATGGCATCTGGCAATGACAGGTTTTAGACAGTAGAGGGGAAAACAGACTGGAGACATCACACCATGGCTGACCTTCAGTACTCTTCATCAATCTGTCATCAAAGTGACCTGTAAAGTGTAGATAGATAGATAGATAGATAGATAGATAGATAGATAGATAGATAGATAGATAGATAGATAGATAGATAGATAGATAGATAGATAGATAGATAGATAGATAGATAGATAGATAGATAGATAGATAGATAGATAGATAGATAGATAGATAGATAATGCACTATATAATAAAAGATGATAGATAGACTGAGTGAGACTGTCTCTCTCAGTCTCTTGCAGACAATCCATGGGAAATCCCACAGGGTTTTGGAACCACTGAGGACGTTACTACTGGTTTTGGTGCCACTTATGACATCACTTCCAGTTCCTCTTGGGTGTAGGGGGTTATGGGGGTGCTGGGGTGTGCACAGATGATGCCACTTTCGGTTTCAGTCACCATTGATGATGTCACTTCCTTTGCTTGGCGTATAAAGCTGTCATCTTAACTTAATCATTCAGTTCTGTTTAGGACTCGGATCTGTGCACATCTCTGTTCAATTAACTCAATTTTGCAGCCTTGGAACAATATACGAGTGGCTGCCTCAAACTTTCATTATGTCTTTGTCTCATTCTTGTGACAACAGACAGATAGACAGACAGACCTTTACATTAAATGACGCATACACTTTATACTAGGAAGAGAGTGCATGTGCCCAGTGCTCAGATGTGGACCTTATTAAAGAATTAATGAAAACTAAATTCCAGCCCCTGAAGCAAATGCACACTCGTTTTAATTTGTCCGTCAGTCCACTTACTGGTCCGTTAATGTTCCTTGTGATTAAAACAACACATTTGCTTTGGAACACATCCTCTATTGTGTTTCCCTCTAAACGGCACAGCGCTTTGACCTTTGCTGCACCCTCTCTGATCAGAGTGCCACGTTCTGACCGTGGCTGTGTTTTCTAAATAGCGCAGCCCTATGCATTAATCTTAACCTCCTGAAATAGAGTGAGGGTCTTTTTAAAGAGCTTTTAGAGTCATTGTTTCTTTTTAAATTGGCTGTTGCACCTCAGGGCTGCAGTAATAGATGTGATAGGAATAAACATAATATAAAGTAACATTAACAAACCTGCTTAATCCAGTTTAAGGTCATGAGAGCTAAAGCCTATTAAAAAGATAATTAGACTCTTGTTCAATAAACGTTAATACGGTAATAAAGATTTTTTCCCACCCTATTAGGGTAACTTAAAGAATGCAGTTTGATAAATGGACCGAACTGTGTAATTAAGGGTAAAGCTTGGCCTTCAGTTAAAAAATTGTTCAAATGAAAGCCAGTGGGAGAGGTCGCCATCGATCTGACATCTTCCCCACAAACGAGACCCCTCAGCAATTGTAAAGCCTGGCTTGTATGCACAGTATCGCCAAAGTATTTTTCTTTTCCTCTCATATTTCCTTTCTTTTATTGAGCATTTTTATCTTTTCTGCTTTTGCTGTTATATGTATGAGTGAGCAGCATATAGTAGATCTGCTTACAGGTTTACTCTTCATCACTGTCTCACTTTCCTTAAATCACATAGTGTCTGTCCTTCAAATGCATGATTAAGTACTGTGAAAGGCGCTACATGCTTGAAGCGAGCCAATTGGATGTTTCCAAGAAGACTTGAGTTCAACGAGAGCTCCCTGCAGGCTCTTTCGGTAAGTGCTTAATGACTCCCACAGTAGACGGAATATGCAGCTTTACGCTCTCACTTATGGTTTCAGTTTCTTCCGCACTTTGAATGGCTTCATTAAGCCACAATCATTGCTTCCATCATTCTATCAGTGGGGAGGTGAATAGAACCAATCAGTGATGAGACAAGGCAGAGTAAAGGAGACAAAAAAAACACTTAATAAATACTTGGCAGCTTAAGAAAAGAGTGACAGGCAAATCAATACAGCAGCAGTGAAGGAGAGGATTTCTATGCATTTTTCTAGGCAGTCCTTATACTTTACTTGTCTGTCATTTCTTAATGCTGGGTGGTGGGAGTTCAGTTTTCCTTCCGCTGTCTCTAAAAAGTATAATGAAATGACCACAGGGAATACCAGCATGCACAGCATACACACTCATATAGGGGGACAATGGTGGGGATGGAACTAGCAGCCTAATGTCCTTACATTGTCTTAGAGATTGAGTGAATGGCATTGAACCGACTTTGAAAGTAAAGACTTTCCTTTTAATAATGCCACACGTTGCAAAGCAGCTGAAGTAGCTACAAGGGAAAGAAAACAAATAATAGCAGACAGTGGAGTAAGCAGTCTTAGGCAAGCCAATGGTGCCTGACACTTCACTCCACCACCCCAACATTCAGACATTACAAGAAACTCGGCCTACACAGTCACAAATCCTAATGACTCAAAGAAGATTATAATGCAGTGTACCCAAGATCTCGCCCTGGCAGCCGGTTTTCATTGCAATTTTTTTTTTTATTAAAGGTGAATTTTCTGTGATTCAGTAAATTGTTTACTTAATTTTTCACTGCAAATTTATTTCTAATTTCAGCCTGCAAGTTCATTGCTCCCTTTTTCTGTGCCCACCTTCTCTGGTCTTTGAGACTCAGAGACCATCCCGGCAGCATCAGATGTCACTATAAAGGTTCACATATAAGTTTTGGATATACTGGATGTACAGTTGAGCATCAATGAGGTAGATTTAAATGATATTTTATAGCAAAATGGATATGCATGTGAATACAAATGAGGTTATTGAAGTGTGAATTATAATATTGAAAAGGGTCGTCAAAAATGGATGAGAACGGACAACATCTCGTCCTAGGGTCTTCAAAGAAATTAATAGTTATATTTAGACATGTATTTCTCAGCACCAGGAAGAATTCTTAAAAATGGGTAGCTAGGAAGCACTATCCCTTTAAAAAAGTGTCAAGACTAATAGTCGGTCAGTCAGTCATTTTCTGACTCAATGAGTCCTGAACAGGGTCATGTAGGACTGCTAACAGCCACAAGTCAATGAATTTAACATGTATCATAGAAAATGTATTAAATGTGATTATAAAAAATAAGATAAAACATGAGTATCTACAGTAAAGCTGGGTTAGCAGGCAGACAGTTTGGGTTTGGACAAAGGAGAGCCTGTGTTACTAATAGGAGAGATTTTGTATGAGAAACAGCAAAAACATTTAACTTAATATTCAATATTTATTGAGAGGTTTACTTAGCTTGGCAGCAACATTCATGTCTCTGGTGACTCTTCCTATGAAGTCAGTAGACGGATTGGGTAAGCATGGGGGTCATGCGGTCGCTGATTTGAGGCGGTCCCGATATCTATGCAAAATGAAGAAGGTCCAAGTCATTAGAGTCCTGGCACCTCCTGTCTTGCTATATGTTTGAGAGACATGGACGCTTTCCAGTGACCTGAGACGAAGACTGGACTCCTTCAATACTGTGTCTCTTTGGAGAATCCTTGAGTACCGCTGGTTTGACTTTGTGTCATGTTGCTCACAGAGTCCCGAATGAGGCACATTACCTGCATTGTGAGGGAGCGTCATTTACAGCACTATGGCCATGTGGCGCGATTCCCCAAGAGTGATCCGGCTCATTGTTGAGGACCCGTATGGCTGTGGCAGACAGAAGGTCATTTCAGGAGGGTGGGACTGGACTATGTGTCTTCCTGGTGGGGGGGAGTGATTGCCAACTGGAATTCCGAGTTATTTTGTCATCTGGTGGGTGCGGCAACATGCTGTACCAGTGCATGAGCTACAACCTGACATGACCTGAATATTCAATTCAACATTTAATAGGATAACTCTTGGTTGGCTAACCATCAAGCTATAAGCAGAAGAGATTAAAGATTGAGAAAGCAGTTTAAAGATGGGAGCAGAATTTGATTAAACAACAAAGGTGATGGGTTATTGTGTGAGGAGTTTGGTTTTATACAAACAAATAAGTATATTAACACATTTTTAAGAGACGCAATATGTAGTGTATCGTGTATGGCCAGTTCCCTTGCCCAGCCGGGACATGTTTATGGTGGCAGGACTGGGGAGAGAGTGTGGTCTGGACAGTCCCTCCCCTGGGGTGCTAGAGGGCATCCCCCCAGTGGTTGTGGCACCACTGATTCCTGCAGAGCACTCTGGGAGTTGGTGTTTACTGCAGCCCTGTTGGTCTGTGGATGCTACTAGGGGGAGCTGTGACAGGAAGAAGACCACGGGACACCTGTAGCACTTCCAGGTTTCTATAAAAGGAGTCGAGAGAAGGAGGAGGACAAAGATTGCTGGAGGAAGAGTGGAGGCGAAGAAGAATGAGAGAGAGAAAGATATAGAAATAGAAAGTAAAGAGAAAGAAGACAAAGCACTGTTATTTGTGCTTCATTGATGCTTGTATGCTGTGCTGCTGTGGGGAGCGAGACAGAAGAGTTTCTCCACTTATGATAAAGGTGTAAAGTGTGCACAACTTGTGCCTGGTGTCTATCTGTATTTGGGTTGGGTAACCGGTGCACCCCCTGCAGGCCAGAAGTGTTAACAGTTAATACAGCAGTATGGACTCAGCAACAAAGATGGCACATTATGAAAAAACCTAACTGACCCTCCCTGGCACCAGCTTAAGAAAAGGGTTGAAAATGATAACTTGTATTTATGCACCCTTTGTGATCAGATGTCTTCCTACCTGCATTCTCTAGCTCGTAAAAAACACAAAAATGACCCTCACAATGCTGAAAAACACAAAGATAAACCAAAGAGCATGAGTACCAAAAAATGACACATGCACAGAAAATGAATGTATAAACAGGAACAAATGCTACAACAGAAAAAAAGAAAAGTTGAAGAAAACATCGCAATCATGGCGTCTGGATCTATAAACAAGATTCACATTCCTTTTATTGGGAAAATGACATCTGTGCATGGTGCCTCTGCCCTGTACAAGTGCTCTCATGTCCTACAACATAGTGAGTATTGCAATGGCAGAGCCAACTTGGAAACCAGAACCCCATTAGAAGCACTTTAGTATTAATACAGAGGGGGGTTTACCACAGCTCAGAATCTGCACAGAGAGCAGAATGTGACCACCTTAGCCAGCTGAACTAAAGCAGAACTGCGTCAGCTTATGGAAGAACCCTGACCTTGGTACTTTCTCTGTCTGGATGTCTTCATCTTACAACCTTGTTCTGTTAGAACTGTCAGCTGCACAGATCAATGGTGTAAGGGCACTATCTGAATAATTACGTCAAGGATGACAGCGAGCCTATCATCCAACTTCATTTGTAAACTTTAGGTTCCTCTTGCTCAGCTGGGCATGTGGGCCTCTGGGCTTTTTCAGTGACCTTTGTGTTTTATTAATGTAAATTGTACTCTGTTCTCTTTGTATAGCTCCAGGCTATGGTGGATTGGCGTGGGTACCAGTGGAGGGAAGGGGTTCAAACTTATATATGATATTTTTTTACTTTTTCATCCCCTTCCTCTTTTTGGAAATAAAATAAACATTTATCTCAAAAAAAATAAAAAAAGAACTGTGTCAGCTCAAGTGAATGAATGGGCTTTTAATAAAATGGTTTCTTATTTTCTAAAGCAGCTTCACTAAGCTGACATCAAAACACAACTTTGTTTGACACAATGGCAGTCATCTAATTTTTTTTTCAGTAAGATTTAATATTCATCCTTCATAAGATTTCATTTGCATCCTGTTGCTTCTTAAAGTAAGACATTCATGTGACAGCAACATGATGGGTCAGTTGGACTTATCTTGGTGAGTTTGGTTTTTATTGAATTGCAATGCTGCTCATAAATTAGTGCATTTGGGGTTGTGGTGGCTGAGACCACCATTTATGTTTCCCATAATGAGTGGCTGCTGTTTGCCGTCACTTAATGGAGCTCCATGTTTACTTTTGCTCTATATTTTGAAAGAAGCTGTTACATTTTCTGAAAAATATCAATGTAACTATTTGTGGTCCTTGTGAGATTAAGAGAACATTTTATTTTATCAAGGTAAATCTGTTCTTAGTTTATGACTGGTTATGAATGCTTTAATTTTGCTCCGGCATTTCAAAAAATTCATACAAAGCAGGGATTTGTTCATTGCTACTAGCTGCTTTATGATAAATAAAACTGTTGGAGCCTCTTTTTTAAAGCACACCAAAAGAACAGAATACAGTCGTTCCTGGTAAAATTAATGGCCAGGAAACGCACCTTACATAAGTGAGACAGCATAACCTCATTTTAAATCTCTAGAGTTTAGAGACAAGCAATCAAAAAGGCAAATTTAAGCAGGGCCTTGTATTAGAAGAAGAAATTATCTTCTAATTAAAAGATGATCTACTGAAGAAACTTTACCTGATATAAAGTAGGCAGTGGTCACATTTGAGATGGTCAACTTTGAGAAGATCACTAGTTCGAAACTTCAGTCACCATTATAATGTATTTTGAGATAATAATTAATAGTAGGACTTCATTTGACACACAGAGAGTAGTAGCTATTTAAAGCAATTCACCTAACAATGCAGTTGCATGTATGACCTTGGAGGCCTTCCAGTTGAGATAAAGCATTTATTTATTTATTTACAGAGTACTTTTTCATACATAATTACTTTAAAGTCATTTACAAGTAGTAAAAGAAAAACTTAAAACAGAAAAATCCCTAAGTCTCAGATAGATAGATAGATAGATAGATAGATAGATAGATAGATAGATAGATAGATAGATAGATAGATAGATAGATAGATAGATAGATAGATAGATAGATAGATAGATAGACAGATAGATAGATAGATTTTCTCTCAGCCAATAAAAGGCATAATTTTGCTTGACTTCTTACTACGTTATAATGGCTGACAGAGTGCAATATCCTAGTACTGTACTTCCCCCAATGTGAAATTATGACTTTAGAATAGCTTAAGGAAAACATAAATATAACAACCTGTGGTGGGCTGGCAACCTGCCCGGGGTTTGTTTCCTGCCTTGTGCCCTGTGTTGTCTGGGATTGGCTCCAGCAGACCCCCGTGACCCTGTAGTTAGGATATAGCGGGTTGGATAATGGATGGATGTATTTAACTATTTATTCATTTCCTGAAAACATTTATTTTTAATTATTTACTTGGATGAATAAATATAACAAGAGTAATGACCTCTCCCCAGACAAACACAGGCACTTCTGGCTTGGCTAATGCTAAGAGAGACGTTGCCATCTAATAACAGGCTTGTTGGCGAGACCATGATGGATCAGATTATTGTCAAATCCACCCAGTTGTGCCATAGGCATATATATGAAGGCAGTTAACATTTAAAAAAAGCAAGTCCAGCTTGTTATGTCCATGAACGGAATAAGAAACATGCCGATGGGAGTCTGTCACTATTCCTTCCAGTGTTTCCTTGGGTGAATTAACGCCATTCCAAGGGTCAGAATGATTCATCATTAGAGTGTTGGTAACAGAATGAATAATTTCTGTTGCTGAGTCCCTGTTTGCAGTAGTGGTATGATAAACATTAATCAGGCTGACTTATCTCCCTAGGCAGTATGTCAAAGAATTTCAAGAGTCGGTATTTCAATATCTGTATTATTTGTAATGTGTTTGCTATTACACCATTGCTCATTCACATAGATGTCCAGTCCCCTCCTGCCTTTTTTCCATTCTGTCTGAATATATCAAGTAAATCCATCCAGCATTAAAATAACATCTGGAATAAGAAACATTCCACAGTACCTGAACACACTGTGACTCACAATAAGATGTGACAGTTCATCCATCTTATTCAAGAGTGATCACACAATTCTCATTTTATGGAGGCATTCCAGTTCTGAAGTGTCTCCAACTTACTTTTATAATCTTTACACTTTCCATCTTTGGACAACCTCCTCCTCTGATAAAATGGTTAATGTCCGATTTGATTACAAATGCTGTTGACAAATGGCCAGAGATGAGACAAAACAAAAGCTTCAGCTAGTAATGATGCTGGAGAAAATAAACCTCTAGCAGTTACCAAAGCTAACAGACTGCTGAGCCCCATCTGGACTTTCTACATTATTTTGAATAGGTTATCTGAAGTGAACTAAAACTGTTGAGTTGTCTTGGGCAAATGGACTTATCAAATTACTAACTTGGAACAAGCGACCTGAATTTGTTCCCTATAATACATTACTAGATCATTTACAAAATAAGAAGCTGGATCTGGATTTCCAGGGTGTGGGGAATCATTTCATTGTACAAAAAATAAAGTAATTGGGGAAAAAATAAAGAACATAAACACTTCATGATTTATGGAAGAGAAGAAGTGGGGAACTGTTTTTTTTTTTGCCTATGCATAAGGTGTAAAAATAATATAAGATATTGTCTGATGAGCAAAGTCATACCTTAGTTTGGTAAAGCAAAGTCCTGCTAGGGCAAAATGATGAAAAAGGGGAGACAGAATTGGACCATAATGCCCAGCAAGGCTGCTACCTGAAAAATCAAGTTCAGGAGATACACGGCCTCCCTCTTTGCCTGTTCTGATCTTGTTGGTAGCATGTGCCATAATTAAAACTTCTAAATGACAAAATTCATTAATTATTTAAACATTGGTGAAGTGCAAGTGACTAAAGTAGGAGTTTTGCAGAGTTCAAATGTCAGGTCATCTTGTCAGTGATCTGATCGGATCTCATTGTTGACCATTTGCTTCATTTAGTGATTCAAATTATTGACAGAGTTTTTATTGGAGAATGTTCTTGCTTGTTTATTTAATTGCTGCAATTACTGCTTCTGTTATTTTTCAAAATTATTGTTAGAATTCCAATTTGTGTAGGAAAGGTTTTTGTTTTTACTGCAGTTGATTTCATACTTATACACTGAAACTTTTACTTTTAGTAGACATGTCATGTTGGTGACAGCAAGGACAACCATTGCAAACCATGACATCCATTAATAGCATGAAATATGTATTATGATATGTGAATGTTTGGCATTTCTGAATGCTTAATTTCAAGTTGTTATTGTCCATTATGTTCTTTTTTTAAGGGTTAGAGAGGGTGCCCCCCAACTACAGTGACATTCTAAACTTTGGCAAGTCAGATTTGTCAGCACCCAAGTTTGTGGATATTCTGAGAAAAGCTCTTATGCGTGTATTCGTAATATCCAGTGCTCTTTAGAATTCCGGATTTTGTAACTTTTGGTTTTTTGCATTTAAAACTACAATTTATTTGACTGTGGTTTTGTTTAAACAAACAATGAGACCGACCTAAGGTTTCGATTTTCCAGTTTGGTTCATGTTTCTTTTACTGATGATCCCCATTAATATTTGGTCACATTTTTCCCATACAAGGCATAACCAGGTGACATTAGTGCATCATTGCTATAAAAGATGGCAGCGTGCATAAATATCAATGTCTGAAATTTGGCTTAATGCCCTAAAAAATCCATGACAGCTGTGTGCAAGACAATCCATAGAAAATACAAAAAAAAAAAGAAAAAAGTAAAGTTTGATAACAATTGCAAAAGAATTGTTGGCAACAGCTTAGTAGAAAATGTTGGTTTTAGTAGGAGGAACAATAGCAAAAACAAAACAATTAAAGAAAGGTTTAGTTTCCTGCCAACTGCTAAGGTTTTGACTGTGATTTTTGGATAACTATTTGGTTGTGTCAAAAAAGAAAAATCCAATTTGCATCGGACCTCTGTCTATTTAAAGACCATTCTTTGGGAAAATATTAAAAAAAAAAAACTCCAATACTTCCAAACATAAGAGCTATTCAGATAAAATGACTATATTTCAGATAATTAGTATTTGTAAAATATGATTAGATGAGTGGCTCAGGCATCTGATCAGGATGCCTCCTGACGCCTCCCTGGTGAGGTGTTCCGGGCACGTCCAACCGGGAGGAGGCCCCGGGGAAAACCCAGGACACGCTGGAGGGACTATGTCTCCCGGCTGGCCTGGGAACGCCTTGGGATTCTCCCAGAAGAGCTGGAAGAAGTGGCCGGGAGAGGGAAGTCTGGGCCTCTGCTTAAGCTGCTGCCCCCGCGACCCGACCTTGGATAAGCGGAAGAGGATGGATGGATGGATGGATGGATAGTATTTGTAACCAGTTTCAATTAAAACATCTTCTGAGAAATGTTAAAATCTGTATTTGTAATAAATATATGGGAAATGGTGGCAGCATCACAAAAATACACTGTAATATTTTTATAGACTTGGTACTTTTCTAAAACCTACAGTATCTGTATTTCTAAAATTGAATGTCTCTGTCTGTCTATTCCCTGAACAATCATACACCCTTTGACTGATCCGGACCAGATTTTGTACTGTTGCTCCCTAGGACCACACAGACAAGACATACTACTTTGAAACCCAAAATGTGGACCCTGGCGGTCCCAGTGAGGTTTTTAATCTCCTGTGTGCTACAGTCTGCACACCAGAACAAGTGAAACATCCAAACAGGCAGACGAGCAGACAAAATGACCAGAAGTTAACTTTACTAACCAGGGTGATGCTGTAGGCTGCTCTGTAATATTAAAAGGAGAGTTGTGCACTTTTGTAGAGAAGGGGGTGTTGGGTGAGGCTTGATCGAGCATGGAAATACAGCATAACGCAAAGGAGAATCAAAGAGTTGTTGTTTAACTCCTGCTTTGTTGGATTTTCTTCATAATTTAAGCACCACAAACTGTCCATCTTGAACTAAAAGGATGAGTCAGAGATGACAGCCTTCATGGTTACAACCCAGTAAGGAGTTACCATAATTATGGAATTTACTTGGACTCAAAAAGATCAAATTCTCAACTCATGAGACCAGAGAGATTGATGCACACGCAGTGTGGATGATGGATGGGACAGCTAGCAATTACAATACGGTCACCATTTAAAAAACACAGAGACCTTTTTTTTTAACTCATTCTACAAATGTATCCAGGTAACCCCTGGTACTTTGGTTAGGTATGGTTAGGGAGCTGTCAACATTTAAGGGAACCATATAAAAAAGGTTCTCTTGTTACAGCATTTTAAAGACAAAGTGATCATCATAAAATCAAAATGAGCACCCAGCACGTTCTTAGGCTTTCATTGTAAGTGTTGGACTGAAACTATGAAATCAACCACGGCTTGTCTGTGACCTTCTTCCACTGTCTTGAGTTCATGGCTGCTATGGTTTCTGTAAATCACCAGATGTCTCTATTTTCTAAGCTTCAAAACTTCTGATCTTTATCCACACAAAGAAGAAGAAGCTTTAAAAGCTTCACGTGGCTTCATCCACCCATCCCCATATAAGACGACCGTCCAGTTTTTATCTCTCCTAAAGTCTGCCTGGCTGCTCTCAGTTTACGGAATGTTCTTGCAGCAAAACCACACATGTGTTTTCTCAGGTACCCTAACACATTGTGTGATTAAATTGCCATAAATCTTACAATAGCAGATGCTAAAAAAAATCAGCCAATTTACCAATTTCCGATCGAGTAATTTGTTGTGAAAATAGGGCGATTTAAATTGGCAGCCAATCGATCGGATAATCACTAACTTTACTGTTAAACTTTATGGGATGTGTTCAGTTTATAAAGCAGTATAAGCAGCAAAATACAGACTCATATATGTATTAGGAGAAAAAGAATTGTTCTGGAGTTCAAAATGGATTCTTTCAGAAATCTTTTATTTTATTATGTATATTTTATTATATCAATAGGCAACAATTTGGAGGACGAGAAAACCTGCAGAAGGAAAGTATTATCTGACCACCCGATGCTTATTCTTCCATACTCGGCCATTCTTTCTGTTTATACTTTTAAGGTTAAATAAGATACACCTATAGAAAGAGAACAGTGATTCCTAGTTCTGGAATTCGATTCAATCAAGTTGGCCATTTTTGGTGTGAAGTTGGAATTTTCTCCAGGTATCCTTTTTCCATAATTTACAAAAACATTCGGTTTAGATTGACCAATTGTCCTCTGAAATGTCCATATTTAATTAAGTCTGGAAACCGGAGTGTCCATTTCAGGGTTTGTATGTGTCTTGTCCCCACTGCCTGCCACAACATATTCTATTCTTTTTGGAATTAATCATTTCACAAAATGGACGGATGGATTGGTTTGAAAATATGAACAAACAACTAAATGCTGTATATCTTGCAAAGAGTTTTTTTTACCCCTTTGCTGAACTCTTTTTGTGAATAACCAATGGGCATGAAATTTAAGTTGGATTATTTAATAAGCTTGGCCGCCATAGCACTTTTTTATGCCTGTTCCATCAGCATTCATCGCTGTGATCCTAAAGTATAAGATTTCTGGATTCTCTTGAGCTTTCCTTCTGCCTAACCCTCCTGAGGATTAAAGTACTGCAGTGGGATATAAACACTTGGCTGTATTTGTGAGCAGTTAATGAAAGTTTTTTTTTTCCTTTCCAAAGTCAGACAGGTTTTATTAATGAACTAGTAGCAACGTTGTGCACTCTACACACTCCTTGTCATAGAACTAATTTCTTTCATGAAAAGAAATCAAATAGATTAATGGGAGGCTCTGAAGAGTGCTGCCGAGTAGTTAATAATACAGAGTGGGGCCCTACACAACCCTATGGCAGGCCATCATGAATAATCCATACACTTCCAAGACTGTTCATCTTTTCCAACACAGATTCCAAAGATTGAGCATGATGAGCCAGCGAATTTGCAAGAGAAATGTGTCGCAGGGCGTTTGCACAGCAGACAGCTAACGTCAGCTGCGGAGATGGAACATTTTCCTCAAATTGCACTCGGGCCCCTGCATAGATTATGAAGTGGCATTTGGCAGGTGACCAGAGTTTTCATTTCTTCTTCCATAAGAGTTTCTCATTGGATGGAGTGGGCGCAACTTTAAGCATCAGGAATTCAACTTCAGATATTTTAGAATTTAAGATCTTACAGTAGTTTTATACACAGCGCATCTTATTAATCGAATAGGCACTGGCCTTCTTCTCCAAAATGGCAGCTACTCTCTATCTATCAATCTATCTATCTATTAGGCCCAGTAGTCACTATCACTACAGTGTTTGGTGCATGGATTGCACAGGTATGTTTTTATCTAATATATACTGGTTTGTTTTCTTTCTTAATTGAAACTTGTGCATTATTATTGAATGTCTATATAATTACTATGTGTTATGACTGCACTAGAATTGCTCCCTTCATGATACATTCTCTGGCTTCTGGGAACATGAGCAGGATAAATAAACAATACATTTTCATCTTCTTATGGACAAATGTAGAAAGGTACGAGTCGGACATTATTAGATAAGTTAATATTTTTGTTAGAGAAGTTGGCACACGCACAATGTAAGAAAACTGAGGAATGGCCCCATCAGAATTTCCATGCCACAAAACTCCACCGACAATCACTCAAGTGCAAGATCCCATCATATACAGGAGCTCCTCAGAGGACAGAGGTAAAAAAGAATAGTAAAAATTACGGGTTTTAATATGTCCTGACTCACAGTAATAAAAAGAGATGTAAATGAACACTTTATATGACATAACAGTTCACAAGTGACATGGCAAATACACTAATCAACTAGTAGGTCTTTCTTCCTCAGTTAATGCCCTATCTACTGTAAGCATTATCCCACTTTCTGCATTGCATCTAATTTTCTGGAGAAGGTTGCAAGGGCAACATGCCAGCTGATCAGCCCATACTTCCCTGTCCCCATCTACAGATTTCAGTTCCTCCTGGGGAATTCCTAGGCATTAAAAAGCCAGCCAGTAGAAATAATCCCTCCAGCGTCTCCTGGATCTGCCACGGGGTCTTCACCCAGTGTGACATGCTTGGCGTAGCTCTATGTAGAGCTCTACTAGGGCATCCATATGAAATGTTCAAACCACCACAACAGACTCCTCTTTATCAAAAGAGTAGGAACTCGACTCTGTGGCTTTCCTGAATCACCAAGCTTGTCACCCTACCATGGAGTGTCAGCCCAGCCACCCTGTGAAGAAACCTCGTTTCTGCCTCATAATCACAATCTTTCAGTCATTACCCACAGCTCTTGACCATAGAAAAGGACAGGAATATAGAATGACCAGGAAAGTGAGAGCACTGTCTTTAGATTCAGTTCATGTTTCACAAATATGGACCAGTACAGCATCTGCAGAAAAGTTGCTGCCACTTCAATCTACTTGTTGATATAATGTTCCCTTCTTCCATCACTTGTGAACAAGATCCCAATATACTTGAACTCCACTAAATTGTTCCATCCTCACTTGGAAAGAGCAAAGAATACAACATCATCTATTTAAAGGAAAAATGCTACCTTTAATACCTTCACATCTTGGGCTGTGCCTTGATATCCTGTTCATGAAAACCAAAAACATGAGTGGTGAAAAGATAAAGCCTTGATGGACTCCAACGCCAGTAGTGAATTAATTCAACTTAACAGCAATTATTCAGACACAACTCCCACTGCATTCATAAAGGGAACAAAGAGCAAGCAAGGGTGGCTCCATTAATTCATATTGCTGCAGCACCTCCCACAACACTACAAAACACATGTAGATTGGGTTATCATACTCCTATGCCTCATCCAGAAGGTACACCAGAGAAGAGCTGGTCTACTGCTTCACAACCTGGATGGAATACACAGTGCTCCTGTATCTTTGGTTCAGGCATTGGATGGAGTCCCTTCAGGTTCAGGTTCAGGTTGGGAAGCATGCACTGGTACACCGCATTGCCGCACCCAACACACAACGAAAGAGCTCAGGATCCTGGTTGGCAAATCCCCAGGCAGACACGCAGTCCAGTCCTGCCCTCCGGAAATGACCCTCTATCTGCCGCAGCCAGATGTTACGTGGGTCTCCCTTTGGCCTGGTCCAGTAATTCAACAATAAGGACCCTGCATGCCGGATCACCCTTGGGGAGTCACGCCACATGGCCATAGTGCCGTAAATGATGGTCCCTCACAATACAGACAATGTGCATCATTCAGGACTCCATGCACAACCACTCATTCAACAGAAAGTCAAACCATTGGTACCCAAGGATTTTCTGAAGAGACACAGTACCAAAGGAGTACAGTCTTCATTTCAAGTCACTGGATAGCGTCCATGTCTTGCAACCATAGCAAGACAGGAAGCACCAGGACTCTAAAGACTTGGACATTTGTTCTTTTGCATAGATATCGGGAGCACACACATGAATCCTCATGCTCTTCCAATCTGTCTACTGACTTCATAGGAAGAGTCACCAGGGAAGTGAATGTTGCTGCTGAGATAATTAAACCTCTTGATGAGGTCAACATTCTCTCCACAGACTGACACAGTGCTTATAGCTGTGCCTAAGAGGTCATTAAAGGCCTGGATCTTGGTTTTTATCAGGATGCTCGCAAGCCCAGACACTCAGACTCCTCTCTCAGTCTCTCGAGAGCCCCAATCAGAGCCTCCATTGACTCTGTGAAGATCACAGCATCTTTAGCAAAGTCAAGATCAGTGAATCTTTCTTCACCATTAGATGCTCTACAGCCTCTGAACCCCACAACCTTGCCCAACATCCAGTCCATGCATGCATTGAACAGAGTTGGAGCAGAACATACCCCTGATGAACCCCAGAATCAACTGGGGAAAATGCAGAGGTTCTGCCTCCACTTTGCATGGTACTCACAGCACCGGTATACAGGCCATGATATCCAAGAACTTAGATGGGATCCCATAAAGTATCTAGATGTTGCAAAGGGCCAGCTCAATCAACATGGTCGAACACATTAAGAAAGTCTGCAAAGAAACTCTGCCGATATTCATGTTTACCCTACAAGAGATCCCTCAGTGCCAGAATACAGTCGATAGTAGACTTCTTAGGTGTAAAATCAGACTGTTCCGGTCGCTGTTAGGTGAGCAAGTGATCATGGATCTTATTGAAGATGACCCTAGCAAGGACCTTACCCGGCACCAAGAGCAGTGTTATCCCCCTGTAGTTACCGCAATCCAGGCTATTACCCTTCCCTTTCCAGATAGGGATGACAAGTGCCATTTTCCAGTCAGTTGGGATGATGCCTGTCTCCTAAATGGAAGAAAAGATTGCTTCCAATGCACGCGGACAACCTTACCACCAGTCTGGAGATGCTCACCCTGGACACTGCAGATGTCTGCAGCCTTCCCTACCCTCAGCTGGTTCACCAACTGTGCAATTTCATTGAGACTGGGTGGTCCACAACTAATTGGAGGATCAGCCTCAAGAATTGAGGACCCAGAGATATCCAACGTCCTAGCCGGAGGATCAGCTTTAAACAGCTGCTCCCCTTCCCTTCAGCACCATTAATATATCTTGATTTCCGTTATGTTTTCACACATATGAGTAATATGATATACTGTATAACGGTTTTACTATGAAGTGTGATATATAATTATTATCATTATTGTTTATTTAAAATTGACTTACTTTATAAGGATCTGCAGCACTGGCAGGTTATGTGATCTGCTCATAACCACACAATAAGTCTGACACAACAGCTGAACCTACAGCCTTTTGGTTTAAAAGTTTAAAATGCCCCTAGCCAAGAGGCCACGATAAAAACATCAGCCAGTGGTTTCATTTCTGAATCTAACCCAGAACTGATTTTCCTCTCCTCATTCAGCAGCTCTTGTGCATTTAGTTTGAGCTCTGTGATGGAAGCCATGTATTCTACTTGGAAGAGGGTGCTTCACCACCCACTGAGAATCTCCCAAAAGCCTCATCTCACAGTGGCAAGAAATCACCCCTAAGAAAAAAGATTAAAAAAAACTGTGGGTTTTTGTTTTCCTTAAAAAAAATGCTGCTTCTTTAGATGTCGTGCTGCTTTGAAACAAATAATTACATTTCTTCTGTGACAGGTTTCCATTACAGATGTGGCAGCAAAGCTCTGTAGGGGTTAGCTGACTGGAGCACGTTTTGCAATGTTTGGTTATTTCTAAAAATGGCAAAAAAAAGGAAAAACTAAAAAAGCTGGTCTATGGAAAGCAGAAAATAATTTAAAGAAACTCCGTTATCTCACTTTGCGTTATACTCTATGCAAGAATCCCTAAATGAAAAAAAGAAAAAGTAATATACATAACACTGTCAAAACTGCTTATTCTAATCCAGAGGTGCACAGGACTAAAGCCTATCCTGGCAGTGGTGGGCTCCAAATCTGTACCAAAGCAGGGCAGGATGCCAGTCCAATGCAGAGCCCACTTGTGTACAAACAAACTTCACTAGTTAACCTAACATGCATGACCTTTGTGAAGTCAGAGGACAGCCAGATTACCAATAAAAAAACTGCAAACACCATAGGACTAGTCTGGGATTTGAACCCTGAATTCTAGATCTATGAAGTAGTATGAAAACTCGATTGAAATATAATATATCAAAAACATATTGAAATGTTCCTAAGTAGCCCAGCGATAGACTGGTGCCCTGTTCAGGTGTTGCTCTTGCCATGTGCCCTATGATTGCTGCTCTGCACCCCTGCCCTGGGTGAGCATCTTAGGAAGATGGATGGATGGATTTTTTTAGGTAAGTGTCAGAATGCCAACAAAAACCAAACCAATGAGATGATCGCACACCCTTTTATTTTAAATAATTTATTTTTTTCTTCATTTTGTAATTTAGCTTTGAGGTGTTTTCCTTTGTGTTCATTATAGGAGGATTAAAATATCCATTCATCTATTTTCTCAAGGTGGTTATGCCATTACAAGGAAGTCAACCAATAACTGTTCTGGCAACATCAGATACCAGATGGGAACCAGGCATGAACTGAGTGATTTATGCTCAGGCAAAATATAAAAGCTATGAGTAAAGTCTCTGTGTCAAAAACAATGTTTATAAAAGACCTCTGGTGTCCCTCCAACCCTGAGAACATTTAATTAGTGAAGGACATGGCAGCTCCCCAGATGTCCACTTTCTTAAGAAATGCCTCATTTTACTTCTTCTCATTTGTAGACATCAATAAGTTTAAATTTCAGATCCTCACTCAATTGTTTAGAAGAGGCTAAGGTTGTTGAGTTCTGCAAAATGTTGGAAGAGTCAAAGAATTAATTAGGCTCTGGAATTGTCATCACCTAACACCTAATGAGGGAATGGCCTAACCAGGTCTGAAATGTTACAAATGAAAAGGTTCCCAAACTTTTGAAAATGCCACATTTACCCATTTGTTTTTGTTTTTTTTTTTTGTTCTTTTGTTGTTTTTTTTTACATTTAAAATTTTTTTTTACATTTTTTCAACTAATCAAATAAATTGTATCACCCTTGGCACATTTGTCATGTGGTGGGTACAACAACGCTCTGTATCAGTGCAGGCTCCTAACTTCTCTCTCTCTCTCTCAATGAGATTTTCAAAAGAATGCCATTGTTTTTGTTTATTTACTGTGTATTGTTTTTTTACTTCAAATGTCAACCAACTATTTAGTTTGGCCAGGGGTGTCCAAAATTTTGCAGAGAACTGTATATTTACATTTTTATTTACTTAGATGAACAGATGACATTACTATTATTACAGGTAGGGAAAGCAGAATAAATGCTAACTGGTTGAGTTTGATCTAACATTTCTTCACATGATCTTCTCCTTTAAGAAGTATCTGGTGCAGGGTGCAACTCAGAAGCCATTGGCTACCTGATCACAAAACGTAAATGCGGCCTTTTGAAAACGTTATCAGATTAGCCACACGGAAAGTGGGCTCTGCCTTTTCCATAAGCAAGGCACATCAGATCAAATAATCTGGGTTGCCCAGTCCAGTCTGTTCCTAATAACCTGCTCCTGCAGAAGTAATATGATCAGGGCGCTAATCCCCTCTAGTTCTTCATATCATACCGTAATCTCAGATCCTGCTTTTGTTTGACAATTCTTTGAGCTCGCTGTGTGTTTTAATCTGATTGTGCTCAGGTTTCGTAGCCTCTGCGCTGAGGAAGATTAAACTAATCCCTCTTCGAACCCCCGCCACATTAATCAGTGCCCTTCTGAGCCCATCAGACCCTCACACATCTCACTTTCTGCTCACAGGCGGCCTCGCTCAGACAACATAATAAAATTCAAAACACCTGAGGCTTGACCCCACCAGCCTGAGTGCACATCTTTGCTCTCATAGAAAGAAAGGAAAATAAAATACACAGTGAGTTTAGGAGCCATCAACACAATAATATTTTTTAGATCAAAAGAGCCCTGCCTTCCAAACCATATGTTTGCTTTTCAGATGCCACATTAAGGTCAACTACTGAACATGAAATATCTTATCTTACACAAAAGAAAACACAGAACCTCCTGTACATTCAGAAGGAACGCCCCAGTAGGGCCAATTTGACTTGCAAGTCTTCTCTTTCAGGATTTCATTCCAACTGAACATTGATCAGTTCTCAGTGACTTCATATTGTGCTTTTTGGTGTTCTTTTGTAAGAAATCAAGGGAAGTGATTTGTTTTTGTTGTTCTGTGCTTGTTCCAGTTGCATTCATTTTTTTTGGTGTATTCACGTGTAAAGTAAAAAGCACCTACTGCAATAGCCACGTCTGTTTGTCTGTCAGTCCACATGAGTCAACTCGACTTCCACTGGACCGATGTTGTTGAAATTTGGCACATTTAACCCTTCAAGTACATCTGCCCGGGCAGTTCAATGTTCACTGCGATATCTTGTCTACAGCACACTATACACACTTTTGAAATTTCAAAATCTCCAATTGAGAAGTACTGGAGAATTTGCAAACCTATCTTAAAACACAGAAACATTCTGTGCGACTTTACAAGATGGACACAAGGACACCAGATGGTGTCCGTGAGAATGGCTGAAAATCACCATAAAGGAAAGGTACAATGTTAGATTAGTACTGTGTGTATGTATTTATTTACTTTACTAAAAATTATATTTTTTATTTATTCAATAATGATATTGTTTATTTATTCATCATTGTATGAAGTAAGTCCCACTCCTTACAATTTTAGAATACAGTGGCAGTGTCTGTTTCTGGCTCCACCACATCCTACACTTGCCTCTTCAGCAATTCAGCATTTTGCACGAAATTCAGTGACAGCAGCTCACTTCTCCTACTCCTTGAAATAATAGCAGCTTAATGTATGTAGAAACATATGAAAGTTGCCTCAGTGACTAGATTTCTGTTCCAGTGACTAAACACGTACTTCATATTCACATTATACTAAAAACAGCCTCACGGCTGCAGTATCTAAAGACTGTAATGATTCGATATTTATCTGACATTGTAATTTATCGGCAAAGCCCCACAATGATCTGCTATCTGTCATGTTTAGATTCCACCAACCAATGTTAGCTTGAGGCTTAATCACAGATTTTAAATCATCATTGGGTACTCCTTTGAAAAATATTGTGATTAAAAATTTGAGCTACAATTAGCCACAAAGCACCCACATCCAACTACTGGCAACAGCACATGAGACTTTTCATCACTTGACTTGGAATCTGCTATGAACTAAATTACAAAATGAAATTTAAAAATATTTTAGTTACACTACTATAAAATGAAATTACATTCTGTTACCACTGTTATTTGTGTGTATGACTCACTGTCACAAAAATATGTAATAAACAAAACTGTGATCACAAACTCTTCAGTGAAGCGACTTAAAATTTTAGAAATGTTTTAAATATCAAAGCAGCTAACCAAGACTCTGAATACACGTGAATGTTATGGCGTCAGTACTTTTTCTTACTTGTTACACATTGGCTGGGACTATCTAGGGCAGAAACAAATTAGCTAGAGCTAGTTACAGATCATTTGGGTTGTGTTTGATGTGGTCAGCTTCATGAAGTATTTTCTGAATTGTAGGAGGATAGAGTCTCTGGATGGAAGGAACATTTGTGAATAGAAGAAGAATGAAAAGAGTGGAAACAAAAACTTCATCAAATGTCATGTTTACTCAGATCAGATTGTGATGCACAGGGTTTTTGTCTAACATGAGCATTGGCAGGTGACCATTGTGATTTACAGGCCAACATCTGCACCATTAGGTGGCCTTGCACCCCACTTTACAAGTATGCTACCTTTATGTCTGTTGTAATGTGCTCAAGACCCCACTCTGTGTCAGTAACATTAACTGATTTAACGACATTGGGATAGAACATTTAACCACTAGGTGGCCACAAATGTCAACTTCAGAAGTACAACACATTTATTTATTTGTACAGTGTGAGCTCCGGGTGAAGGGATTTCTTCTGTGTCACTGGTGGAAACTAAGCTGACAAGAAAATTAACGGCAGTTCGATGCTATGACCACTAGGTGGTCACACATTCCGCTTTACACATTCGCTACAATTATTTAATTATTTTTACATTACGAGTACCACTGTGGGAAATGGCTTGGTCAAGGTCACACACTGATCATTGGTGGGGACTAAGCTCACAACTTTGGAAATCACACTTCAACGCCTTAACTACTAGATGGCCACTTGCGCCGCTTTACAAGTATGACAAGTTTATTTTTTTATTTCCACATCAGAAGCACTGCAGCGTGAATTGACTTACTCATGTTCACACTCTGAGTCAGTAATAACTGTTTTGACAAGGCCAGGATTGGCAGTTCAGTGCCATAACTACAGGGTTAGGTGGCCACACATTCTACTACATAGTGCATGTATTTCTCTGCTTCTTCAGTGTCTGCAGTGAAGGGTGCAGTGACTTGCTCAAGGTCAACCTCTAAGTCATTGATATGTCAGCTTTGGAACTGACAGTTGAATGACATAATCATTAAGTGGCTTTACAGTATGAACAGCATAAGAAAATCAAATTAGTATATGCTGTATTTATTTAATATTGTGAGCGCTGCCTGGTAAACTGACTAAATTATGCAAATCTGGATTAAGACCTTCATGGGCTGCAGGGTTTCGAGACTCAAAAGTTACCCCCTCAAATCGGTAACCCCACTGAAGACAACCCCATTAGACACACGCACATAGTTAGAAAATATCAATATCACATATGTCGGTAATAAACCAGGTTCAGGGAATTTGATGTGGAATACACATCCAGAACCTTATATCATGTCAACTTTATCTTCTTTGTTCATTCAATGAATGTAAGAAACTAATTGATGAGTACAACAGAGAAATCAACACACTTTAGACAGCACCATCAATGAACTTCAATTACACATTTTTAAATGCCTATGCAGCTTTGAGGCACAATGTAACTGGGGGTTCTGGGGTCACATATTTGCATTAACTAAAACAAAAGACCAGAACGGGGAATCACTCATTCAGGATTGTTGTCTGGTACATCTTATCTCCTGGAGTGGCCTTGTTGTCCACCACGTTGTTTTGCTCACATCTATGTAGGTAACTCTGTTGAACTGGGCTGTAGATGGCTACCTGAAGCTGCTGGAGATATTATTCTCTCTTTTGATGTTTGTAGTCTCACTATCACTACTATGAAATGCAAGGTTTACAATCTTTTTTTTTTTTTGGAAAAATTTTAGGTATAGTTTTCAACAAAATCATGTCTTTTGCTTCTCTTTTAAATTTTTTCTTTTCACTGGGCTCTAATTTTGCGTGGCCATCAATGTGAATGTTTTCTTTTTCACCGCACTTTAACATATCAAATGTCCAACCTCATACAAGCAACCAATCAGATACTTACTCTGATCATGCCCTACCCATATCAACCAACCAGTATTTGTATTTTCTTTTAACTGATTTTAATTTAGGTCTGATTGGATAAGTTTAAAACTTTGTGGATCAAAGAGTGGTAGGGATGGGTGCTGGATGGCAAATTGTTGTGACTGCCTGCCCTGACAAAGAAAACTTTGACTTCGTTTTCGTGCAAGGAGTGGCCCAGGGCACCCGAGTGGTAGATCTGGCCGCAAATTCACAGTAAGCAAAGTGAATAAGCATTGAGATTCAATCAACAACACTGATTTACAATTCACTGTGTTACAGATCTCCTGTCTTATAAGCACAGTACAGCCATGTTCCTTTTCTTACAAAGTTGGCACAGGTAGGTGGTGTGACTTACTCAGGGTCACACATTGAATTGGGACTAGAGGTGCCAGTGACAACAATGAGGTTTACAGTTTACCGACTTAGTCATTATTTTTCACTTTAGAAATAATCCAACACTTTTTTCTGTATTCCAGCTATATAAGTAAACTATGGAGTGCTAAGAACAGTTAGCAGCTTCTGGTTTTAATTCAGGCCTGGTTGCTGGTTTTGTGGCATTGCAGTGAATTTTTCTTCAGCTATTCCAGTTTTCCATTCCACATCACTAAAGATGTGCTGGGTTAATTGGCAATTTTAAAGTGGCAAATTTTTAGCCAATTTTATACAAATCAGCCCTGTGCTTTGGTTGTATATTTGGTGGCATATCTACACTTGACAGCTCTGTGAGTAAAGAATGAAAAACACTGGGACATGACTGTAGTGTGCCATAGGGTATACTCTTCTCAAACACCCACACAGGACCTGTTTAGAGCTTCCAATTAAATTATGACAAATGTCTTTGGGATATGGGAGCAAACAGGAGAGCACTGGGAAAAGGCACACGAGGAGAACACATACAGTACTATTAACTCTGATCTTTGCTACACGGTATGAGCTTGGTAAACATCTCATTCCAACACTGTGGTATTTAATGTGGAGTTGTCCACCCTCCCTTTTTGCTATGTCTTCTGAGAAAGCTTTCAATAAGACTTTTGAGTGCGTCTGTGGGAATTTGTGCCCATTCAGCCAAAAGTGCATTTGTGAGGTCAAGTAGGTAGTGATGTTAGATGATAAGATCTGCCTTACAATTTGCATTCATATCAAAGGTATACAAGTAGGGTTGAGGTCAGTACTTTGTGCAGTCCACTCGAGTTCCTCCATGTCCTAATGGACCGGGATGTGTGTACAGGGGTAAAGTCATGCTGGAACAAAAAAAGGACCATCACCAAACCATTTCCACCAAAATGGAAGAGCACAATTGTCTAAAATGTCTTTGTATGCTATGGCATTAACAGTACCCTTCACTTGAAGCGAGGGGCCTAAAGCAAACCCTGACAAACAGCCTCAGACTATTATCTCTACTCATCAAACTTTACAGCAGCCACTATACAGCCCTAAAGGTAATGTTCACCTGGCATCTGCCAAACTCAGATTTATTCGTCAGACTGCCAGAACATGAAGTATGATTCATTACTCCAGACAGCACACTTCTACTGCTCCAAAGGTGGCGTGCCTTACATCACTCCAGCCAACGTTCGACATTGTGCATAGTGATCATGGGGAAGTGTGTCTGCTGCTCAGCCGTGGAAACCCATTTCACAAAGCTCACAATGCATGGTTCTTTTGCTGATGTTGCTTACAGAGGCTGTTTGGAAATCAGTTGTGAGGATCTTACACACTATGAGCGTCAGCACTCTGTGGCATGACTCTGTGAGTCTGCGTGGTTTACCACTTTGTGGCTGATCTGTAGTTGCTCCTAGGTGCTTCCACTTCACAATAACAGTTGACCGAGGCTGATCTAGCAAAGCAGTATCTTCACATGCTGACTTGTGCCAAAAGTGGCATCTTACTGTATGTCTGTGCCACGTTTAATGTCACTGAGCTCTTCAGTATGACCTCTACTGCCAGTGCTTGTCAATGAAGTTTGATGGCTATTTGCTTGACTGTATACACGTGTTAGCAATGGGTGGGCTGAAACACCTGAATTTAATAAATTCGAGGGACACACTTTTGTCATGTAGTGTACTGTACTTCCATAGCGCATTACAGGAAGTATGCAAGTTATGTATTTCTGTGATAGGGCAGTCGATGAGACATCCAACCATATTTAAACTGGTCATCCTTGCTTGGCATGATTATAACCTTCTACTGACAAAGGGGGCATATGGATAAAGGTGTCTACTGAATAGATAAATAAATATATAAATAAAAATAGCATAAGAAGGCAGGACTCTCGGGCATTACTCATTACACTGGTTACCACCCATTGGACACCGATCTCCAAGGACTGATCTGCCTCTCTTCCAATTGCATTGTGCCACCTGGTGGTAACCTTACATTCAGGAAAGTTCCCAGGGAATCCTCCATTTTTGTGAGGGTTCCTTGCTTTTCCTTACTCCATCCCCGAGCTATTGACAGCTGACAACAAATTATTTTTTTTTATATTGAAGATCTAATGAGAAGTCGTTGTAAAAGTCTCTGTTGGTAATAAAGCTGCTTTAACCTTAACACACTGACAGGGTCTTGAAGTCTGTGAAGTAGGCAGGTACAGTCAAAAGCCTAAAATTTCAATCGCACCTTTTAGCCAGAAGTGTTACCATTGTAATTTATTGCCTTGTGAAAGTATCTGTAAACCATCTGATGTACTCTATAATCTTACAAGTTGCTTCCATTTCTTTCCATAACTTTGCGGCCTTCAGCAGGAATTGAATGCTCGGCTCCTGTAAACATTTCTTGCGGCAGAATTTGTGTAGCACAGCCACAGGCTGGTGATGTAATGAGAAATCGCTTAAGCGCAGGCGGCAGATTTGTAAATTGAAGGCCTTTTCGGTAATTGCTTACAGACATGGATGCACCCGAGCTTTTCAACAGCAATTGCTTGATGTAAACTCCCCTGAAATTGAAACCTGAATGCACGAGAAAAAGAGTCCCTTCAGCTGCCATCCACTCATTCATGTCTGAAGACATTTTTCATATTACAGGGTCGTGGAGAGGTGGAGCTGATTCTGGAAGCATCCGGTAAGCAGGAACCAGCCCTGCCAATCCACCACTGAGTGCACTCATGCACTCACAAAGAGCTTCTCATTCATTAATGGATCATTCTACCAATTTTATACAACTATTGCTCTCATCAGGAATCTTAGGTTACACAGTTCACCCCCAGGAGCACAAGAAGCAAGTTAGGGTCCGACCTTGGGTGGTATGCCAACTCATTGCAGAGCACAGCCTTAAACACACACACATAACACACAGACACAGGAGGACAGCATCAGCCGCAAAACCAAATCCAGCCCTGGGTAGGCTGATTATTGAACATAAAGCACCTTCTGTTCCAGATATAGAGACACTCAGTCTTTCCAAACCATTATGGAGTTTGTTTTTTCCATTATGTTGTTGTTAGAAAGTGGAGCCTATCCCAGCAATATTGGGAGTAGTGATGAGCGAAACTCGCTGAATCTGCTGCACCCTGAGTATAGCGAAAATGCTAAAATGTTTAAGAATTTGACAAACTGTAAAATACATTGTAGTCAATGGGAAAGAAGTGACTTAGCTCATTTTGAGTGGATTATAACAGTGTGATGGTCTTTTAGATGTCCCTAAGAGCTAGGGAAGTGTCTGCCAACCATACTGGATGGATTATTGAGGCCAAAAATATACAGCTAAAATTTTACTCCGAGTCCACAATACTCCAAGTCTTTTATCTCTCACAGCATCTCCCGAGCTCTGATCACTACAACTAACTAATACCCACAGCACCTGTGATGTAAGCGTTATATACTCGGGGGGCTATCTCTGTTACCTGCTGAACTGTGCGACATAGCGAGGAGCATAAAATGCTTAATCCAGAAGTGAAGATGCAAAGTACATGGAGTCAATGCAGAATATCTAAGTGTTCTCATTATGGTCAGCTAAGGTACCATTCAAATAAAAATCCTGTGAGTTATTTACCGTGGTTGGACTACCAATCGGGTAGTGTAATTGCGCATCCATATATATGGTGTAAATAAATCATGTGTGAAGCAGATAAAGCACCGTAAAGTGCAAATACACAAGTATGAAGGTTCTGACACACAAATTGAGCAGGTAGCACAGATTGGGTGGTGACAACATCATCCATAGTAGCTTCTACAGCTCTGTGATGTTATGCTGGTCTTGCAAAGCGTCATGGGGCACTGGGAAAAATAAAAGTGAGCCACAAGGTCAATTTTCAGTGAAACATTTGGTGAACATGGTCACCGTCAAACCTAGCAAATTTGCTGCGAAAAACACTTTGATGAATTTCGCCGATCAGCATTAAATGGGAGTAGTGAAGAAACCAACATTGCAGACCACACGCACACTCAATAGGCCAATTACAGGTGAAAATTGGAGTGTCCATGAAGTGTGTCTACTGGATCAAAAAGAAAATATAAAATCAGGCTGAGAACTGAACACATGATCCCAGAGGGCTGACCATGCGCCACAGCATCAATTTTTGGAATCAACAAGGAAAAGCATAGTTAGCATTTACATATTGTGATTGAAAATAATCATACTGATTAAATGCAGAATTTCAGAAGAAATACTTTTGTCCTTTACTTGGCATCAGCTTGCTAAGTGATAATTAAAATGGATTTACTGGACACACAAAAATCAAAGCTAACTTCTGGGTGGGGGTTTTCATTAGCACTCAGTACGAGGGTGGGAAAACCCAATCCAATAAGATCCTCCTGCATTTAAAAAATTCAGATTAAATGCCAGCCTGGTCACTACCTACATGTTATCCTTGTGTGGACTGTTCATGTACTCCATTTTCACCTCCCAGTATGTGTGGCCTGGTATGATTGTATTTGTTGGGGTGACAGACTAGCATCCCATGCAATGCTTTTCCTATTTTGCACCCAATGTTGCTGAAACAGGTGACCCTGCAATTAGATTAGGTGGGTTTAGACAATGAGTAGATGAAAGGACATGATCAAAAGAACCAGGTAGGATGAATATTAGCTTTCCCCAATAGACACCAATATGCTGAAAGAGGAGAAAATACGTTAGAGACCAGAGAACCAGCCTTTACATGGAAACTCAAATAGATATTAAATGGAAATGCTGGATGCAAAACAGCCACACAGCCTACACATGTCTTGGGCAGGTCAGTATATACTTAAGCTGCTATTTCAATAAACATTTTTTTCTCATTTACATATGGTCTAGTATAGTTCCAGTCCTTGGGTAATCAAATACAGACACGGAGGTCAGAACATTAATACACGTCCATTTCAAACCATCTAAAAATAAACAAACAAACCTTTATTACACTTCTGTTCCTGCAGCTCAGGCACCATATATTCAGCCATCTGTCTCTTACGGAATCTGAAGTCATCTCGCTGCGCTAAGAAATGTGTTCCCATCTGTCAGCCTGCTTGGCTACAAACCCAACTTTATTTGACTCTTTTATTTATAATGTTCAGTAGTATCTTGTGCGGGCACCAGACAGTTGTACGTTTATGTTTCGCTGGTGGACACCAACAAAATAGTTAAAAGGCAGCACAGATGTGAAAATGTGGTACTGGATCACAGCCCTTTAGTGTAGTAATACTGGTGGCCATAAGGGGGAGCTCCCATTCATTTTTGGATCATTTTCAACCCATGTCAGTTGGGAAAAATACGGGCTAGTGAATTACAGCTGGGAGGACGGTGAGAGCATCAGCTCACTGGCACAGAGGTAATGGGGGACCAACAATCATTTGGGAATAGCTGATGTCTAGCTGGGAAGGAGAAGGGTAAAACCAATGTATGTTTATTGCAACCGAGTTTTATAGTCTCAGAAGCATCAGTAACTGTTCTTTAATTGTGCCTCTGCTTCTTTAAAAATGTATATACAGTAATCTCCTTTCATGGCAGTCTAAAAGCTATTATTATACCAATTGTTTTTACATGTATTTAACCACTGCAGTGGGCTGGCGCCCTGCCCAGGGTTAGTTTTCTGCCTTGCGCCCTGTGTTGGCTGGGATTGGATCCAGCAGACCCCCGTGACCCGGTAGTTAGGATATAGTGGATTGGATAATGGATGGATGTATTTAACCATTTATTCATTTCCTTCCAAGCCCTCTACCCGTGGCCCCCAATACAACCAGGGCGATTGCCCCCTTGCGGTCTGGAGGAGGCACAAGCCCTCCTCTGGTCCTCCTGGGCGTCCCGGCCGGGCTCCAGCCCCGGCCGAGGACCACACGGGATAAACTGGCATCGGGGTGCCGCCTGGCGGTGGCCACGGGTCCCTACAGGGCTGGGCTTCCAAGCCCTCTACCCGCGGCCCCCAACATAACCAGGACGGATGCCCCCTCGCAGTCTGGAGGAGGCACAAGCCCTCCTCTCGTCCTCCACCTACACCAGATATGTAGTTTGTGCCCCCATGGTAGAACCGGTTAGTGCCCAGACCCCAGGCAGAACAACATACCTCTGCTAGTGTGTATGTATGTATATATAAATTATCACACATGCGAACCAGAGGGCTCCCTGACCAGCTCAGCTGAGGTAAGAACTTCCACACCCGGACGAGAAGGGGTGCTGTTGCTAAAGATCTCCTCTCCTTGTTCAGCTAGGGCAACCTAATACAGTATGGCAATAAGGTCCGACAGAAGTCCTGCTGCTTCTGTTCCTGGGGATATAAAAAAGCAGAATCCAGGAAGGTGGCATCATTCTTGCGATGACCGCATAAAAGAGAGCAGCTCAGACGATTGATTTCTTAATTCTGTGTTAATCTAATTTGGTCTTTGGAGTATGAGTTGCGTTACTGTCTGGACTATTTCTGCTATTGTTTTCCACTTTTTTTGACCTCTGAAGTAAATAGGGAGTGGTAACCCAAATTTTCACACTGTTTCAGACAGACGGACATTGTAATCTCACCCAACACACGTTTATTTACACTATAATATTTACAATTACGTCAGTGCACTTCCCAGTGCCTCCAGCACCATTCCCCCAATGTCCAGGGCACACAGTCCAATTGCCTTTCTGGCCGCCTCCAATCCTCTCTCCAGCTCCGTCTCTCTTCCACCCGACTTCCGCTCTCGACTGAAGGGAGGCGGCCCCTTAAATACGAACCCGGATGGGCTCCAGCTGCTTCCCGGCATTCCTCCGAAGACACACCCCAGTGTGGCGGAAGTGCCGGCTGCGACCCGGAAGCCCTCTGGGTGTCCCCTGTCTTCTTCCTCCCAGCACTTCCTGGTGTGGCGGAAGTGCTGGGCTCCAGACTTCTACAGGCACCGGGACGCCACCTGGCGCTGGCCACGGGCCTCTACAGAGCTGGGCTTCCAAGCCCTCTACCCGTGGCCCCCAACATAACCAGGGCAGTCGCCCCCTCGCGGTCTGGAGGAGGCACAAGCCCTCCTCCGGTCCTCCTGGGCATCACAGGGGTCAGGCTCATCCTGGCCAGCGTAGGTACACCAGTCATCCTAATAAACACATTTTCGTGGTCAGAAGGAGACGGGAATACCCAGCAGAAACACATGAAGGGAAATGGAAACTCTAGTACAGGGGTTCTTAAACTGAAGTCCGTGGACACCTAGGTGGTCCATTGATTGATTTCTGGGGGTCTGTGCGGGTCAGATAAAAATTAACATTTATATTTACTAAACTGTCTGGTACTGTTGGTCTTTGTCGTGTGAACTTTCAGATATAATTTTTCTCACGTTATTTTTCTAAATAGAAATAGATTCTGAAATAGATTGGTTGTCAAAGATGATATGTGTGTCACCTTGTCAAAGGCCACTCCACAATTTCATATTCTTATTCAAGGTAAACTTGAACAACCTTCTCATTGAAACAAAGTAGATAACAAGAGAGTAGATGTAGTAGTAGTACTAGTAATAGTAGTAGTTGTAATGGTAGTAGTAGTTGTTGATCTGTTTTAATTTGCACAAGAGAATTTTATTTCATAATTATAATGAGTGGCCAATACTTTTTGCATAAAAAAAGAAGTGTTTTTTAGATTGTTTACTTTAAAGTTTAACAATAGTTTGTGTATGTCATATATGTATAAGACAATCAAATCTCGATAAAGTACATTATATTCATTGCATGCAAATATATTTTATGTGAATATTTCTGGGGGGGTCCATAGCTTTCATCAGATTCATAATGGGGTCCGTGACTCAAAAAAGGATAAGAATTACTGCTCTAGTAGATGTTGGCTAGGATATAAATTCACTTCTATGGAGATCTGGGGCAGTACGGCTCACTGCTACACCACCATGTCCCATAAAGACACTATTCTAATAATATGAAAGTTAGTATATTTTACATTCCTGCTTTGAAATGAATGCATTAAAAAACAGCAGTGATAACACTCATATTGAATTATATAAAAAAATGTTTCTGACTTCAGTTGAATCGAGTTCATGTTGCACTCACACTCGTCCCGGCCACTCACTGGTTATTTGGAGGAGCCTCTCAGTTGGCAGTTCAGATAAGTTGGGTACTCAATAAAAGCTGGATGTGAGCAGAGACAAGGGCGCAGGGTCCAAGTGAGCTGAAATGCATTCCCTTCATATGCACTCCAAGACCGTGAAGAGATGTTTATTAAGTTTTTTTTAAAATCTGCTTAGGGATTTCTGTGACAAATGGCACTATAAAATTCTAGCAATACTGTTCCTTGATGCCAAGCCATTTGAATTCAAGCTTTATCCCATGAGCATGCTTGTTTTTAAGTGAGCATTTAATTTATTACACACCATTCTATGGGCATTTAAATCAAACCGTTTTCTAAGCAGAAAGCCGATCGCTCTTTTACAGTCACTACAGTGATTATTTATATTTCTTTATAGTAAAGATTGACAACACATCATATAAAAGTGCACTGTGACTCAAGGACACGCTCACAAAACAGGCTTTCCTTCTCATCCAGTGTGTGTAAGAATGGAGCTGGGGGAGAAGCACATCCCATCCCATAATAGGCAGACTCTCTCAAGACTGTATTTTGAATTGACTTTTATTTAAATGAATCCATGAGGGCCTAAAGAAAAGTAATGCATTCACATTTTATAATGACTTTTTAAATGATTTTCTTTGGTGGCCGGATGTAGTTGTCCTTTCATTGTCAGAGCTACAGCCAAATAGCAAAATCAGAAGAAGGGGAAAGTTGGGAATGGAGGCAATGGTGTGGTTTAATGGGTAAGGTCTTGGACTGTAATGGATGAGGCGGCTGGTTCAGTGGCAGAAGGGTCTAGTACCTAAGGCATCTCACTGTATAGCACATGGCCACAGGTTCAACTCCAAGAATAATCAACAGCAGTTTAACATAATAATTAAGAGCCGCACTGGGATGTTGGCTCAATCCCCCACATAGCTGTCTTCTGGCTACAACATTGGACTGAACAGCACAAGTCTACATGTTCAGTCCAAAATAATTGTGACAGTATAGCCTGGTAGCCACAGAACGGGACTGTAAAACACAAGTCTGTGGGTTCAATCATCAACACTGACAAATGGAACAAGACTATGGGTAATTGATAGCAGTGTAACCGACTGACAAAGTTACTGGACTGTATAGTACAAGGCTAGATGTAAACCACCAGGCTACAAGCTCAGTCTTCAATAATCATAAATGGCAGGAGACAGAGCTGTTGGTGGCACAGTTAAGGATTTTAAGATTTGTATTGGCTGTAATGAGGATGGACAGGATAAGAAATTAGTACATGAGAGGGTCAGCTGAAGTTTGACGGTTGGGAGATAAAGTCAGAGAGGAGAGATTGCGTTGGTTTGGACATGTGCAGAGGAGAGATGCTGGGTATATTGCTGGGTTAAAGTTAGAGCTGCCAGGTAAGAGGAAAAGAAGAAGGCCTAAGCAAAGGTTTATGGATGTGGTAAGAGAGGACATGCAGGTTGTGGATGTAACAGAGCAAGATGCAGAAGACAGGAAGATATGAAAAAGAATGATCTGCTGTTGCAACCTCTACCGGTAGCAGCCGAAAGAAGAAGAAGAAGAAGGTAGTGTATCCTTGTAGATGGAGCACTGAACTGTAACACAAAGGGCTACACGTTCAGCCCTCAGCACTGAAACATGGCAGTACACACCAGCAAGAAGCAATTGGACTGTACAGCACAAGACTTCAAATTCAATTCCTAAAAGGAAATTATTCTTGTAATACTCTATTTGTTTACTACGTTGTACAATTATTCAGGTAAGAAAGAACTTTCGAGGTTTCAAGGTAAGGTAGTTCTACTCAACAATTGGTATTCTGGAGTGTGGTGGCATGTTGCATGTTGTTAGCATTTGCAAGTACAAATTTCACTGTACTCTGGTTACCCGTGACAATAATGACCCTATAATGACACTGAGTAGTGGCCATGTAGTCTAGTCAGTTGACTGCTAGTTTAGCCCCCCTCAGTGTGAACTAGTGGCTAAAGAATATAAATCTTTTGAATAAGGCAAGAGGTTCAATCTGTAAGAATCACTAATGGTGGCACTAATTCGCCAGTTTAAGTCAAAAGACTGACCATGTGGCAGCTTGCTAAAGTACTGGACTGTAAAACACAAGTCTTCCAGTTCAATCGCCAACACTAACTAATGACTCCATGCTCTACTGCCCAAAGTACTGGACTAAAGCAGAAGGCTGTTGATCAGATCCCTAGCACTGATTAACTTGAGTCTAGCCTTGAAGCTACGGGGTTGGAATGTGAAGCAATAAATGCCAGTACAGTACAGATGGATACAGGAGAGGCCAACTACAAAGCACACGGTTACCAGTTCACTGCCCAGTATTAACTAATAAATGAGTGGCCTGCTGGCTACAGCATTGAACTATAAAGGTTCAGCCCACAGCACTGACAAATGCCACCTTCTGGCTGAGGCAATGGACTATACAACACAAGGCCTCAGGTTCATTGACTAAAGGTCCTTATTGGGAGTCTGAAGAAGCCATTGGATGGAAGGGCGCAAAGCCACTGGTACAATCCTCTACCCTATACGCTAAAGCATTCAAGGCTACGGGTTCAAACCTCACAAATCCTTAATAGCAGTGTAGACAAGTGGCTAATCCACTTTAAAACTGTCAGTTCAATCTTTGTGTTCTTCTCCCTGAGTGACTGTAGACAAGTGTACTATTATGATTAGTCCCACAGATCATACAATCAATAATCATAAAATATAAAAGGAATGGCATATGTCACAGAGAAGCTGTATCCTCCATTTTTTACTGGTGTCCTAAAAGGCCATTTTCCCACTTAAACATCTGCTGAGGAGCAGAACACAAATGCTAAAAGAAGTCTCTTGAAATGTGTCATAGGTAGCTCTTACTACTGTTGATATTGAAGCGCATGAGTCTCCCATTACAAAGATCTACACAGGCGATGTGCAAACAGGAAACCTTGGCTGCTCAGAAAGATCACCAGGGCAAGACTAGATACCTAGACAAAGACTTAAACTTCTGATATTATATTCTCTGGACAGACAAGGCTAAGACAGAGTTACTGTATTTCGCCCTAGTGCCAGAAGACAGGTTTGCCAAAAACCAAAGACAACATTTCACCAGCAGAACCTGATATGAAATGTAAAGCATAGTGATGGAAATGGTATGGTTTGGGGGTTCTTTGCTGCATCAGGGTCCGGGCAGTTCACCATCATACAATCCACTATGAATTCTGCATTGTACCAGAGGGTGCTTGACACAAAGACTGAAGCTAAACCAAAAGTGGACCATGCAACATGAAAATGACCCTAAACATATGAGTAAATCCATCAAGGAGTGGCCAACAAGAAAGAAACGGAAAGTTCTAGAATGACCTAGTCAAAGCTCGGATCTGAATTCCATTGAGATTCTGTGGGTGGGCATTTGAAATGAGCTGTGCATAAAAGAAACCCCTTAAACATAACACAGCTGAAGGAATTCTACATGGGGGAGTGGGAGAACCTTTGTTGCAGCAGATTTCAGAGACTACTAGAAAGTTTCAGGAAATGGTATTAGAGCCAAAGGGGTAATACATTTTTCCACTGGCAGAAATAGCATATCTGCTCATTTTTCATTAAATAAAGTAATCAAGAACAGATTTTCATTGTTTTTTTACATCACATGTTACATCACCTTTAACTAAAGATACTGTTTAATTGAAGATCAAATCTTGACATATTCTCATATGTTAAAAGAATAACATTTCATGGGGCGTACTTACTTTTTCACACGATTATGTCTAACCATAGAGTGTTTTTCAAACTTGTAATGGTATGAATGATTTTAATTGCATAGCAGATCCACCCCAGAAACTAAAGGGCAGGGTGGCACAAGAATACTGAGAAAGATAGCCAGTCCGCTACTCCCAAGTACTGTATGACTCCACGGTATGAGAAATTTACAGGATCAGGAAGCGACATGAGGGGAGACCTTCAAGAATTCTGGAAGTTTGTCATGGTATATCAGAAGTATTTTTGAACGGTCACCTAGAGGCAGTTCTGGCCCCCCGGCTTAAAGGGCCTTTCCAGCCCAATGGACCTCTAGACTGCTGCTCTGTACACATCTGACAGTATTTAGCGGTCTTTGTATCACACATCAGTCCTGCAACATAACACACTCACTCATTTGCATCTTTTTTTTCAATAAATCCATTTCGAGGCATACCTTACAATTTGCACTTATAAAGCATCCTTACAATGTTGTAAAATTAGGGTTGTGGGTGGGTTATCTTACTCTGGAGTGATGATGTCTGTCTTGTAGAGGGCAAGTCATTTAGTGCTGCAGGCTGCAGCCAGACCCTTTTCACTGTGTAAATAATGTGACATAAACCTGTAATCCGATTGGCTGTTCAGCGGAGTTCTGAAACTGCACAACTCCAGAGGTTTGCAGCCAGACATTTCTCTTCTAGCCAGTCTCACCTAGAAGTTAAGGAGAACAGAGTTTGGAAAGGCCTTCCTGGCAGGACGGTAGCTGTGGCAAGGTGTATGGCAGCCGTAAGTGAGGAGAATATTTTTAAAGTATGAACATGATAAAGATTAGTATCCTGTTTGTGTATTTTTGCATTTGCATTGCTTTTTGTTTATGTTTGCCCTTCTTCTGTGTTACGAAACTCTTCTTGTTAGGTATTTTGTTGGCTTACTTTAAGTTTTTTGGGTGGCTACAAGCTGACTACATTATATGAATTGACTCCACTTGATGTCAATGTGGAAAAAATGAAAAACACAAGTATGGTTTGTAAATCCCTTGAGATGAAGCTTGTTTACTTTAAAAGCTGCTACTATGAAATATAAACAAAGCTAGTTTTGGACAGAATGACTAATAAGGATGCAAGACAATGAATCCATGAAAGTATGGGAAGGTGATACTGGAGCAGCTTAGCTATGAACTTTGTGGACTGAATGGCCTCCTCTTCTTTGTCAAACATCTTATGTCCTCATGTATTCAGTTCCCTGGGCTTGCCACCTTAGCAAATATCTTATCTGCACATTTCTTAAACAATCAGGATCTGTTTCATAATAGCTTTGTAGTTTGTTCCAAGTACCCATGAGCCTTCACGGGAATATTGTGGTGACGTTACTTTTGTGCTTCTCTTTCTGCACTTGTAATTTTTGTGTCTGCTGAATAAAATATGATGTTAGCTCTAGGGGGCGATGTTTTTGTCCACTGATTATTTATACATTTTATAGACAACTTTGCCCAAGGCAACCTACAAGATTTTTACATTTGAAGCACTTTGGGTGGCTTGCTTGACTTCATGCAGTGATTACTAGGTGAAAACTGAACCTCAACAGATCACTTACTTTCCATCAAACAATTCATGTTATTTCTACGTCTTAATAAAATCTATAAAATGAAGAACTGTTTTTGAATGACATAATGGTCTGATGAAGCTCCTGGATAACAAGTTGTTCTACCACTAAAACCCCACATGTGACTCTACCTAATGGCACTAGACCTCAAAATAGCATCACATCCCGGACTGTGTGTAAAACTCCTTCACAAAATGGTGTGGATAATCAACAAGCAGCATGACCTAGGTTTGAGAAATGAAAGTGATATTCAGGATGTCCATCATTGTGGACAGAAGATGCTACCTCACTTATTGAAAAGCAGCAAAGTCCAGTAAGGTGGACCACACCTATTCACCACGGTGGGTTATATCAATGGTTTTATTTTTCTTTCTTCTTCAATAGGTACAAATTCAGTACAAAATGAGTTTAAATTTCTATTACAAATGAATACTGAATCAGTATAGCTGATCTTTGATTATAAAGCTGGAGAAAAAGTGTTGTGTTTCTGCTTTTCCATGTATGTGGAGATCATCCATACCCAAACCTAAATAAATGAGCAGCCTTTCTTTCTACATTTATTATAAGAGAGGTAAAGTGAGCTGGGGTGAGTTGGTCATGAGGTGGGATATAAAAAAATGGCTAGGAATGTCACCTGTATGTCAGAGCAGTGGAGGGAGACATAATAATAAATCCCCTCCATTTGTATTTATATACATATATAAAGCTGCTGTAATTGAGGTGAACTGTCACTTCTGAAATAATAAGTCTCGGTGGATGTTTACTAATCCAGCCGGCCGCTCAGCGCTCCTGTCTGATCTCTGGCCTGTATCAATGCATCTTTATAAAGGCGAGTGGAGATGAAGCCAGCCTCTCTAATATGTGTGTGTACTTCAGGCATCGCTACCCCATCAATAACTCAGACAAGGCCCTTCATCAGTAAAACAGCCACCTACCTCTGTCAATAACTCCCTACCCAGCTCGGCCTGTCAGAGGCTGCCACTGAGCCGATTAAAGTATGACTGATAGACCTCAAAAGCAAGCACATCTGCTGGCTTTTAATAAGGCAGCAACACTGGGATTAATGCCGATCTTCGTAGGGAATTGTCTTCTGCACACATTAAAGGCAACTTTGTGTTTTTGGGAGGCAGAGAGGAACTGTTTTAGTGGTTTGAAGGGGTGGGTCGGGTTAAAAAGGGGTCGGCTGTTGAAAATAGAAGGCTGCTTGTAAATCTGAGGAGTCTCACGTTAAATGGCCTCGCTTATTTAACTCAAATCTCCAGAGATTTGGAAAGCTCCTTTCATATCTTCCAAACAATGGAGTCCACAATGCATACTGCAACCAACTGACCTTTGTCGTGTGTCACGAGGAATTAAGGAAGGTCACTTGGAAATTTGATGAAATGGGCAACATGGTGTGTGGTCCTGGCTAGGTATTGACTTCTGGATGGAGTTCTACTGGGGGATTCCAGTTTCTTTGGACAGCCTGAAGACTGATTATTAACTGTAAGTGGACCCAGTGGCAATAAACCTGAGAATGTCCTACAGTGGGCTGGGGCTGCAATAGATTGCTGCACTGGAAAAAAAGCTGGCCTGAAAACAATTAGATGGTTTGACTAGCTTCCCTCAGAGGTTTTGTGTTTAATGCTCTCAAGAGAGTGACCCTCAACTGGAAGAAGAAACCTCATAAGTAACCCACCATGATGGACAGGGTGTCCCACTTCAGTGGAGTATGCTGCATCGGCTCTCATCTTGCATAAATGAGGTAGTATCTCCTGTCCACAATGATTGACATACTGAACCTCATGGTAGGTAACAGACATATCGGTAAGCCACATATCTGCCACAAAGGCCTTTCTGTTGTGTACAGAGCAGGACTTGTTAAAAGTAGGAGAATGAAGTAGACAAGCCATTTTTAAAAATAGCTCCTTCAGGTCTGCTGCAGTACATCTATACTAATAAAAGGCAAAACCCTCACTGACTGAACTGACTCACTGACTCACTCATACATCACTAATTCTCCAACTTCCCATGTAGGTAAAATGCTGAAATTTGACAGGCTCGTTTCTTATAGGTTACTTACAAAAGTTAAGCAGGTTTCATTTTGAAATTCTACACGTAACGGTCATAACTGAATCCTACTTACGTACATATATACGGCCATAGCCTGCAGCTCGGTCACCGTGTGAGGCGGAGTTGCGTCCCCCATCCCCACACCTCCCATGTAATTGGCTGCCTGCCCATATAAGGCCGTCCGTCGCTCTAGTCTCTTCATTCCCTTCCTTGCTTTGCCACGGTATTCATGTCTCCCTTCTGATAACTGCAGCCTTTATATTTAATCCACGGCTTCTCCGTTGTTTTATTGTTCGTTTATTACGATTATAGTTATTGTGTAGGTATTTTAGACTTAGTTTACTGTTCAGGTACCCATTTCCTTTACCGTTCCAACCATACCCTCATTAACATGTCTATCGAGGTGATCACCATCGATCAAAGAACTATCACTTACCGAAACTCAAACCGATTATGACAGCAGCAATCCAAGCTGTGAGAAAACAGTAAAAAGGAGGCGTGTCAGACGTCGTGGTACATTTTCTGATGCAGCTAGACGGAAACAACTTTGTGACGATGCTGCCAAATACTCGCAGAAAAATCCACAAGTTAATAGACATGCTGTTGCTAAATATTAACAGGCAAATCCACAAGTTAATAGAGGCACTACCGCTAAATACTCGCAGGCAAATTGACAAGTTCATAGAGACGCCGTCGCTAAATACTCGCAGGCAAATCGACAAGTTCATAGACACGCTGCCACTAAATATTCACAGGCAAATCAACAACTTAATACCAGGAATGCCTGTTAAACATCTTAGATTTACGAGTACCGATTTGGGTAGTGAACACTTCGATGAATGAAACCTGTTATCTTTACAACAGTTGACAAACACGGAATATAACTTGAACACAACACGTCCTCCAAATACAAAAATAAGAAAGAAATAATGATAATCAAATCCTTGATGACAGCAACACTCATAACACTCACAAAACAATTACTGTATATTGACAATCATGTTACGTTATTTTTAAAATGTTTCCTTTTCTTTTTCATAACTTCTTTTACATACTACTTCTCCGCTGCAAAGCGCGGGTATTTTGCTAGTTAGAGTATAAACCTCTGTAATCGGATGATGGCCTGTGGTGCTTCAGCCAAATTAATGGTGCTTTATAATCATTTAGCTTAAGATACAGAACAGGCAATGCCAAATTCTGTTCAAATGCCCAAGTTTTCCAGAGTTTCTACTCATTCTTACACATTGTGGACTATGGCCGGACAGTTATCTCGGGCAATACCCCCAGGCCACCAGGTGGAGCCCTCCCTGCAGCATGGAAGTGCCCCGAATGCCAGTAGGGAATTATGGACATTGGAGTTTTCATCCACAGCCCTGCTGGACACCACAGGGGCCACTAGAAGACGCGGCAGGGAGGAGCAGCAAGACTTTGTGTTCAACCCAGAAGTGCATCTTAGTCACATGGACACAGAAATTAGATTTAAAATGCCACTTGTGAAAAACATTAACCTCATATACCTTTGTCATTCCTTATACTTACTACCTTTTAAAGAGATGGTACATGTCATGCAATATAAATAAAAACTAGCTAATAATTTACAAATTGATTCAATAATTTGTGATCATAACAGCTAAAGCCACCACCGACTGACTCCAGGGTTATATTGTTGAACTTGAGGCCACCACCCAATACAATCAGTTAAGTCATCGATACATTGCTGATGTTGCCACTTGTCGGAATGCAAAGGTGGGCTAAAGCTGACTGTATAATGGGATATTGCACCTGAGAAAGTGGGGGCGCAGTCATAACAGGTCCAGAACAAGAATAAAATTGAAAACAGTGGCATCTAACTAGATGAACATAAATCACCAGACACACACAAACTACTACACAAGGAAACCTGAGTGGAAATTAACCTCAAGGCTGTGCCCTGGTGAGTACAAATTGCTCACACATACAGTAAATACTCAAGGCATCACAGATTTATATAAGCAAAGTGAATTTGTGCCATTTGTGACAAAGCGACATTGTTAAAGCCAGGTAGTGATATGGGAAAGGACTATGAGCAAGGGTTTGGTGTACTGTATTGGATTTCCATATGTCGATAGAGTAACTACACATGTATTAAAAAACCAACATCCTTGTATTCCAGAAAAAAAATCCACTGTAACGGTTCATTTAATAGATAATCTAAAATTGAAAAGAACACGAGGTTGGCTAACTTGATACCTTATCTACCTTCACACCTTAACCACAGGCTAGGGTTTGTAATGGCCAACTGACATAGTTTGTGCTAGCCTCCAGCCATGAGCAAAACATTAATAAAGTGAATGTTCGAAAACACAGGTCATGCATGATCAGGAGTGGCTCCAAGGTATGATACATACATGTGGGAAGGGACTTGGGAGTAGGACATCCCTTTGGTGCAAGGGGTATAAAATGAAAGCACAAGACCGGCATAAGTATAAAGTCCACAACTCCTCAATTTCTCTGCCTCCACATGCACAATATCCATCTAAAGACCTCGCCAGACCAACGGTCAACCTGCTCAGAACTGAAACACAAGATTTGACAGAGCCTCCTGATTTCTAGGTGCAAGAAGAGCTGCTATCCATTCAGATCATATGGGGTGTTTCTCATGCTCACTTGGCTTTGCCTTTGATCCAAGCACATTTAAACAGAAATGGATATAATCTTGTGAGTACATTAAAATCCAAAGGTGCTGCTCTGTTTGCTTTGCACTCGATCTCACTGCCTGGCAATAAGGAGTTTCACTGAAAAAGTAAAGTTATGAGTTTAGTCAAGTCTGATTCAGTCTCTCGGTGACCACAAGTGGAGATACAGACTGCAAATGCATCTCTGTGACAGTTTGCTAAGTTTCAGGTCAAATGGTTTGGGTTATTGAGGTCAACACAGAGAAGGGTTCTCACAACAAAATAATTACAGATCAGCATAAACAGACCAAGTTCATTCTTACTGATGTTTCTTGTTTTTTGGGCAATAAAAGCACAATAAATGTGTTGGGAGAAGACTAGATGAGCTCATGGGATAAAGACGGAGTCTTCTTTGCCTACATTTTTATATTCTTAGTAATATTTTCTTTATCTGATTCAGACATGCCTGCTCTACCCTTACTAATCCAGGGTCCTATATTCAACTTCATCCACTGAGTTGTTATCCATGTGCCATGGGCAAGTTCTTCCCATCTCTCCATGGGTGCTTTGGTTTTCCTCCTGCATCCCAAAGTTCAGTTAATTGGGATTTTTAAATTTCTCTGTGGATGTACCTGTATGAGAAAGTGGACACCACAATGGACCTGATCCCCTTTCTTGGGTTGATTCTTGCCTTTTAGTTCATTTTTTGAAGTAGGGTCCAGTCACTCATCACCCTGCCCTGAATTAAAGAAGATTAAAAATTTGATGTTATATCAATTTCTGACACAAAAATCACTGTTGACTGTTTCAAATGGTGAGGGGTTCATCTGATCAGACTTGGTATAATGTGACATGTGTAAAAGGCGCTATATAGCGCCCGACCCTGCACAGACCACGCAGAGGCACGTGTACACAAACACACAGACTTTATTTTTTCTTCAGCCCTGTGCCACACAGCCCAAACACAGTCCCAAAGTACAAAACAAAGCACAAAAACAAACCACAATTCTCCACCACTCCTCCCAGGCCAGCTTCGTCTCCTTCCTCCCAACTCTGGCTCTTCGAGTGGTGGTGGCTGGGCCCTTTTATAGCGGAAGCGTTCCAGGTGATTAACCACCTGGTCCTAATTGCACTTCCGGGTGGGGCTGCAGGCTCGTCCAGCCGGGCTGTGGGAAGAAGGCAGCTCCCCCTAGCGGGCACGCCGGGCCGCAACCAAGCTGTGGAGGACTCCATCTCCCATGGAGCCCTGCGGGTGGTTGGGAAAACACCGTCGGCCAGGAAGGCTGCCACCAAGCATCCCGGGGGAGGTACTGGACTGTCCATGGCGACTCCCCTGGAACATAAGCAGCAGGGGCGTCCCTGCCGGGCATGGGACCCGGCTGTCCTTCACACATGCCATGAGATAAACTGCAGACCATTTGTTTATCTTGAAAGAAGTGAAAGTCAGACAACTGGTGAGCCAAGTGTCATCTTTCAGAGTGCCCATCTGCTTTTTGGTTCACAGTGAATTAATATAGACTTTGAGCAACTGTTCTGAGACACTTGACAACCAACGTTATTAAATCTAACATAAGGCTCTACTCAATGAATCACTAACCTAATGTATTTCCTTTAGGGATAGGCATTACATGGTAGCAGTAGGATCAGCATTCCGCAAGTATTATTATTGCTTTATTGAACTAATACAAAAGTCTACAGCAAGAACATTTGTTAGGATGAAATTTCCTTCCAAGTTTTTACTGGATCTTCTTATTATATTTCATTACAGGGTGAGAAGGAGTTGGGCCTATAATGGTTGTGTGATGATCCAGGTTGGCTCCACACTCCTTGGCAGCTTCTGGGAACCACTTGAACCCGGAATCACCGATAAACACACCCGAGGAGGAGCCAGGCAAATGGGGACACATACAGAGGTGGTATAAATTGTTTCAGTGATTTTATTTACAAGAAAAATAGTGTCCAAAGGACAGTACAGTCCACTTAATTAATAAATAAATAAAAATAATGCACAAAATGGAGATTAAAAAGTTCAACAAATAATAAATAATCCTTTAAACAAGGTTAAAATAAAGGGCAAAAATATCCTTCTTTTAAAACCACAAGCCTCTGTGTACCTCCCTAAAACGGACGCCTCCTCAGCTTACCCTTCCCAGAGACGTCCACCGGCTGGCACAGACAACCCTTAAATCCTGCTCAGGTCGCTGCTGACATTCCCTCGGACGATCACTCAGCTCTAGTGGCCCCATTTTTACACCTTCTCCCTTGAGTGTCTGGCCATATGCTCCTCTCACAACGCTCACTTTCCTATCCACCGGCTTTCCTTCTCTTATTGCAACCAACTCTTTCCCATTCCTGCCCTTCTTTACTTTCACTCTCCTTTAACCTCTGTGCCTTCTTTCTATTTGTAATGCCGCAGGCGCTAATGAGAGAACAGGTCAATCTTGCAGGTGCGCATGTGAATGCGGGGTCACCTGCTCTCATATCTGCCTCCAGAGCCGCTCTGCCACACTACCTACACCCCACCCAAAAACGTGAGCTTGTTTATTTATTCATCTAAAATACGCATGTGACAGACCTGCTATATCGCAGGCAGTGCTGAACACAAGGTTGGAACTAACAAATGATGGACCTTTCCACTGTAGAGCACACTCACCATTCCAGGGCTAGTTAGGGATCACTGATTAAGCAAATCCAACCATTTCACTCATACTATATTACAACAGAAAATTTAGCAGGAAATTGTACAGTCGAGAGAACAGATCAACAAAGCTCAGTCAGTTTACTGAGGTAAGGCCAAATGTAAAATTACAGAAGATGTACCAGGTAAGTTTACCTATGGAGAAAATGCAGAAAACTGATTGGTAAATTAGATAAAAAGTTACTGTGTTCTAATGAATTAAAAATGTTAGTGAATTAATATTTTGAGACTTGGGTGAGGACAAATGAGTCTATGTGTCTGTTTTGGAAATGTTTCATTTATTTCTGTGAAAAATGTGTGTTTTTGCTTATTTAGATTCTGTCTATTTCATTTATTGAATCCTCTAAGGCATCATTCAGGTTGTAAAATCTATCATTCTTCTGTTAACGTTGCTTTGTATTCTGTCTGTTGGAAGGTTGCCACCACTTTGTTCACAGCCAAGTCCATAATGTTTGTTATGGCTTTGCTTGTTGCCAGTCATGGCATGTTGTGCTATCAGGCCCATCCTAGTTTAGACAGCAGCAAACTGTAATCAATGTCCAAGCATTCAGACCTTAAGAATACAACCCCTTCATGTAGTTAGGGGCAAACAAAACCAGTTAGAGTGAAGATATTTGTGCTACTCTTCTATTGACTTTGAATTTGGTTTTGTGATTTGGCTTGGACTGCCACTTCTTCTTGGCTCTCTGGATGACAACTTTTCTAATTGCCTCTTATGACTTCTCTCATCTCCCGGTCATTTCTTTTTTCTCATATTTTCTCTTAGCACTTCCACACACCAAGGTCAGAAGTTTAAAACTTCTCTAAAATAATTACATGTGCTATGAAATAGGAAACTGCTCTCCATCAGTTCCAAAACAAGAAGATCATGCCAGTTACCAGCAGATGTAACCATTCACAGCCTGCTTCACAGATGCACAAAGTGACAGGGAAGCAGCAGCGAATTTCGGAGAATCAGGCTTTCAGCCTTCTAGTTGGCACTAAGCTTTGTAAAACATACCAGAACATTAAAAAATAATTGGGCATTGGTGTTTTACGGACAAAATTTGATTTTGTGATTTGAGTAAGTTATACAAAATTATTACATTAATAGAATTAATCTGAAAATTGAGCACTACTGCATTCCATCATATTTGATTTTAAATAAACTAAAAATTGTATTTAATAATCAAAGATCTTTTGAGCACATTTCATTTGTGGATATTGTAGATCTGAGAATTCACTGGTATGTATGAATGAGGAAATCTGAGCCAATTTCTAGCATGGCTGACCCAGAAATTTCCTAATTTCCTGCACAAAAACGTTAATATATTCTTTTGTTTAGTTCTTTTAAGTTTATTAAATCTTTAATAAAATGTATCATTCACAATTTAGGTAGCTTTTCCAATTTTTTGAGGGTTTTGTAGGCTTTGTCTAGGAGTGGGTGGTAGACTGAAAAATCACTATCACAACACAATTTAAACTTTTGACAGTATAATGCATTTGGATATATTTTTTTCAAGTGAAACTATCTTTTAACCTCCTTAGCATTATGTTTACTCTCGGAAAATATTATCCTACAATGTTGAATATTTTTTAGTAAGACAAAATGTTATGTGTAACAGAAACATGTTGTCATGCGTGCTTATCCGAGTGTCACTTTCCTGGCTTGTCTGAGGTGAGCACTACAACTCCAGCACACCAGGGGGCGTAATCGCTAACTCACATATCTCTCATATCACCCACAGCTCGGACAAAATGCCCACCAAGGGCAACTGATCAAGCCTTTCCGGGAGCTATAAAAGTGAGGCACTACTTAAACATAGCGTCTCATTCAAGTTACCTGCATTACGTAGCTCTGACACTGTAGCTGAACTGCTCCCCAGAGCCTACCATTTTGAAGCCAACAGCTAAACTTGGTTTTATTAATCCTTTGCGGTATTAGGCACCTGCTATTTTCAGTTCTCTCTTTCTTTTCAAGTAAACGGGGTGGCCTGGCTGGCACTTCAGCATTTCTTTTTGGTCCTGTCCTTTACGTGACTGACAACAATGTAAAAAGCAAAACATCAAAATAAATATAGTAGGAATGATGTAGTAAGTGTCCACTGTGCTGAGGCAGACTTCATGCACATCCTTTGTGTGATGCTTTGAAACAGTGACTAGCGTACAGCTAAGCGTCACAATCAGTAACAGAAGAAGTGTGTTTCCTTGTGTAATTTTCTTAAAATATTTTTTCTTTTGTTTGCACATGAAAGACTAGACTGCCTGATGTTCCCTTGCATTATTGTAGGGTACCACTTTTCAGGACTTAGTGACTTTTATATTTTCCCTGACACAAACATTGAAAGTTACTGCATTGTGAACAATGGTTAGGAGGCTAACGTCCTTTTTGCTCTTCCACTTGCCTTTTCGCAACATAGCTTCTTGTACCACTGTGACTCTCATGGGGCTGAATTCACCAGGCATATGCAGCAGTTTCACTATCTATCTCAATGTCTGATGACAAATACATACTATTGCTCGACTCATCTAATTTATCATTATTTTTAGTTTGTTCTAAAACTGGCTTTACAGCTTTTGTTAATATGCCATGATTGCTGATGTGTTGTTACCAGTAAGTTGCAGAATGCATAGAAAAAAAAAATCATATATTTTTTTCAGGTATTATTTCACCCACTAGATGGTAGCAGAATACTCTCCCAAAAGTCATTTGGGTGCAATGTTCTATTTCACCTAAAAACAGGTAACCCCAGGTACTACACAATGTTGACCATTTTTGCATAGAATTCACTTGCTAATACATGTACAATTGATGGATTATATGCAATGACACAGCTCTAACCAATCAAAATGCTTGTTACTGCTGTGCTAACTCAAGCAGATCTGAAAAAAGATCCCTAAAACTGCTGCAAAACAAACAGAGCAGTAAAACACATGGTTGCTTCATGCCAGCCCTTTTGATCTGCATTAAGCACATAGCACTCTTGGTAACACTAGTAAAGGAGTAGACTTACTTATCACACACAAGCCACATACAAGTCCATACAACACAACATTACCTTTAGGACATGAATACACCAGCAAAATTCATATTTTCAAGTTTTCAGATATTTTTTTAACATACTGATCAGATATATTGCCCACTCCTAAATTTGGCTTTCACATTTTGGGTTTACTCATAACAGCTTTAACTTCATTATTTTTGGTCTACCCTTTATCAATGGAGCACTACCTTTACATATCCCAGGGGTACGTAAACATATAACTTTAAAACCTGACCTGTTTGAGGAGTGGAGATTTCCGAACCAGTCTGAGCATCAGGGGTCTCATGTATAACGCCATGTGTAGAACTCACACTATAACATGGCGTAAGCACAAAAGCGGGAATGTGCGTATGCACAAAAAAATCCAGATGCAGGAATCTGTGCGTACGCAAACTTCCACGTTACATAAATCCCAATCAGCGTAAAAAGTAACGCACGTGCACACGCCTGCTGTCCCACCCCAACTCCTCCCAGAATTACACCTACTTGAATATGCAAATCAATATAAATAGCCTATAAGCTCAGCCTTCTGTGAAAAGACGGGAAAAGAATGGCGGAAAATAGAAGAATTTCAGTGAATACCAAGGGGAGGCAAGGAAAAACTTACTATTTGTTGGTTTAAACAGTGGTATAATCAACAAAAGGAAGTTGATTGAGTGACAGTGTTTCGGAGAAACTCGAAAGTTCAAATTCACAAAGTTGCACAGTGCCCAAAATAAAAAAGAAGTTGTCAGATATTAAATTCGCCGTGAAAAGGCGAGTCGTAGCCCACCGTCTGAGTGTCATATGAAAGCTTATTAGGGTACAGAGAAAAAAAAAAGGCACACAGTGGGGAAAAAGCATGAAATGTCAACTTTAATCTCAAAATTTCCACTTTAATCGCGTAGTTTATTTTGTCGTTAAAGCATAACATCATAAACTTCATCTTAAAATCGTTTAATTTACTAGTTTCTCAAATCCCATCGTAACTAAAGTAGTACGTTAAATGCTTTGTTTTGTATTTGATCTTCTATGTGCTCTCTGTGTGTAAATCACTACGTGCTTCTGGGCTTTCTCTTCCTCAGACAGGACACAGAATCCATTACATTCGTGATATTACAGCTCTCTGAATAATTAAAATACTGAGATGTATACGTGATATCATTTTCATGATAATAGGAGTTAAAGCATGTATTAAACATGAGGACACGGTAGTACAGTATTAGCTTGCTGCGCCATGCGTGACCTTGGATGAAATAATTTATTGTAGCAGTACTGTCTCTTTCAAACATACTAACCCCTAATTCCTGTTCTTACTTTTCTTTCTCCAAATACCCAATCGCCACACAATCAGCTCTGTAATAGACGTTAAGCCATCTGTAAGCTTAGAACGCAGATTCTTCAAAACTTTTAAGGAACATTGAAATTTCTTTCGTAGTACATGTTTAATTATTCTATCAATCTATCCTTTCAGTGTCGGGTCAGTACAAGCAAGAATACAGTGTGAGGCAGGAACAATCCATGAACGGAGCGCAAGCTCCTCGCTAGCACTGTGGCACAGTATAGTATAACAATATAGATTACTGCAGTGGGCTGGCGCCCTGCCCAGGTTTGTTTCCTGCCTTGCGCCCTGTGTTGGCTGGGATTGGCTCCAATATAGATTATTTAAGTGAAGTTACAGTTTTATCTGTATAATATAATAAACATATTTTGCTGCATTTCAGCTTAAAAATGATATTGTCATCATATGTAAATACGCGCTTTATAAAGTGACTGAGGCTGTGCAATATTATAATTGTAGTGCAAGTTTACAGTGAGGTAATTCTACTTCTAAGTACAAACAGTTGTACAAAGAGCACTTGATTGAGTGCGTTTGTAGTTCTTGGGATGAAACTGTTTCTGAACCATGAGGTCCGAACAGGAAAGGCTTTGAAATGTTTGCCGTGTGAAAGCAGTTTAATAGACAGCATGGCTGATGCTGGGTGCCGCCAGTCTGCAAAACCGAGCGGAGAACTTGCGTACGACAGGGTATGAGCTACCGTGGAAATGTGCATGGCTTTACTCCAAGTTTAGGTTTTATACATCGGGATTTGAACATAGAAACGTTCGTATGCAACATTTCTGTGCGTACACACTGTTTATACATGAGGCTCCAGGACTCGACACCTTCTCAAGACCTTCCTCAAGATAGCGCCACCTAGACTGTTTGAAAATTACCAGTTTTGCAATGCCCTGTTATATTACTTTGCAAGATTTGGGATTTTTAACATTGATTTTCCATAAGTACATCATAAAAAGTAATTCTAAAGTCAATCTTAACATATCCTTTATTAAACCAGCCAATGATTATATTTACTATTATAACACATGACACAGAATGGACTGAGATTAAGTGCATACTGTATAAAACATAGTAAGATCATCTTGTTGTATAAAGCAGACTTCACTTAATAAGTAATTGTGAAATCTTGACATTTTCCAAGCCTCACACAGCACCAGGATCTCTTGACCTGACAGGATTGAAATCGAACAGGTCAGTAGCTTTCAGCACAGACAGGGGTAGACCAGGTCAATCTGCCAAGTAAACAAGCTGGCCTACATCACATTACTTTGGTTAAGAAAGAAGGTCAGAGTGTAGTCTACAAGAAGGGCCCCGTCTGTTCTCTACAGTAGCCTAAATTGGAAATGTTTTGTCAAGAAAGATGATACATAAAAAAGAAAGAAAGAAATTGTCTACTGTTTTATAAATCAGGCTCTCAAGGGGACCTTCTCTTTGGAGGAATAAGGGGCATAGAGTTACAACCATCCTTCAGGAATGTTAAGAATGCTTCATGATTCTCTGCCAAGTGTAACTCGCCACCGCAGAAAGCAAGCTGGGAACCAGATTGAAAAGCCAACGGGACTGAAGAGTCCTGCTGGTGAAATACTATGCACAAAGTGCAACATCTCTGCTCTTGCCAGGACTCAATGCCACACAAAGGAGCTCTTGAGTACAGTGTGCACTTATACTCACAGCTGAATTTTATATGTGTCTGTCAGAGGTTTTGAAAATCCAGACTGAACAAAAAGGGACCTAAAAAAGCAAAAAAGCAAAAGAATTTGCATGTAAAACGAGTTCTTTGTTAGCTCTGAACTGTTTTTTGAAGCATGTCGTATGTACATTGGCAAAGAGTGCACAAATGTAAATATGATTTTTTTTTTCAGACATCAACAAAAAAACGAAAGGAAGCTCAAAACAGGCAACTTTATTATTTAAAATACTCATGACAGACTTCTACAGTACATCTAACCAAATGAACAAACTCCAAAGAATGAACGTTCATTTAGCAACTGTGACAAATGTGACCTGTGATATCACCAGATAGAGAGCGAGATACAATAGGAAGAGAGATACACTGTTAAATATGAAAGGCACTATGTAATAGATAGATAGATAGATAGATAGATAGATAGATAGATAGATAGATAGATAGATAGATAGATAGATAGATAGATAGATATGAAAGGCACTATATAATATATAGATAGATAGCTTGACCGACACAAACCTAAAATTAAGGTATAATCACAGCATGTATGGGTCAAGCATGGGTCCCATAACTGAGCCTGCCCCTTCAAGAAAACACCTTTAGTTGTAACTTGCAACTGTATGGTAACTCATAATATGTCTCTAATATCCCATCTTCAAATGAATGGTGGCCTCATATTGCACTCCTGGGGTCCAAAAAACCAGAAAATTGTAGGATGGGGCAGTTTTTACACTCAAATTCCCACACTGGCTACATGCTTTTGTTTGCAACCAACGATGTCAATAAATGCTGGAAAGAATGGCTGTGAGATCAGGTGGATATTTGGATTTCCTTGCACTAAGAGGAAGATTAAAGCAGGGCTTAAAGAAGAACTTGATGTAGAGTATATAAGGTATTTTGCTTAGAAGAAACTGACTGAGGTGCTTCAGGTATATGGAGCAAAATGCAGAGGATGACCAGATGAAGAGGTGCACCATGATGAAGGTGGGCAGGATTAGGCCCAGAGGATGTGGCTGGAGATGTCAGATGATATGAAAATACCATACCATACAATAACATTTTCATGCCCACTTAATCCTGAACAGGATTGCTGGGGGCTGGAGCCTATCCCAGCCAGCAAATAGCACAGGGCAGGAACAATCCCTTGAAGAAGTTCATCCAAAGTGAGCACCCACACGCTACACACACTTCACACACAATCCACATGACCTGCATGACTTTGGACTGTGGAAGGAAACTGGAGCATTGGAAACCTATGCAGGGATAGCCCTCAGGATGCCCAGAACTGCAGAGAGAGAAAGAAAATGATTTTGAGGCAACCAGATGACCTAGATAAGTTCTTGAAATTCCCTTTAAATCAGTGATGAATGTCAATGTTTTTGTTAACTGGCCCCTACATTTAATTTAACCTCATTGTTCTAAAACACCTGTTGAAATCAAAAAGACATTTACTGTTGTCACAGCTTTTGCTGCATGAGAGTCTCTTGTTGTCCTACCTTCTTTACTTCATTTCATCTCACATGCTTGTCAGGCATTTTCAGTTCCTTATTGTTTCTTGTTTTTAACCAGAAGGCAATTAGCCATGTGTGGCAAATAACAAGGGAGACAACAGCTAATCAGCTAAACTGGTGCCATTATTTGTGTTATCATTCAGTAGATGCTTTAAGAGAAAATAAAAATAATAAATGCATTACTTCAAGGACGGAATGGTTCTGAGTAGGTCTGTTTGCAAATGCACAAGGCGTAAATCGAGCCACTTATTTAATATACCATGTTTTTGTTATTGTTTCATTCTCCATTGAGCAGCTTTGGTGATTGTTGATTATTTAATTATCAGGTGTCAAGTCCCGCTGCCTTCATTGTTACACAAGTGCTTTGCTGCGATGTCATTTTATTCTTAGATTGGGATCACAATTTTTAGCCCCATGAGTTTAAAACAGTGGTCCTTGGAGATAGCCAGAAGTTAAGTATACGCCCATTTAGAAGTATTTTTCTGTAATTCTCCAGTTGTTATATTATGACTTCAAATTCTTCAGGGTTGTGGGGGGCACTGTCTACCACACAGTATAGCAGGAGCCGATTGTACTGTCTCAGCAGTGCTGATTCATAATGAAGAAGGATCAGACGATTAGGCCTAGTCAAAGATACATGCAAAGTTTTGTAATCAGGGAGTCAAACTGATCTACGGTCAATGTCTAATTCGCTAACTGAAAAATCAAAATCTTATTTCAGAAAAGGTCTGAGAATGCCAAAGTACATGCCAAATATAGTTTATACGCCAAAGTATATGCCAAAGAGTTGTTCAGTAAAATACAAAATACCCTAGTCTTGAATAATATGGATACGCACACCTCGACCTTTATGTAGTTGCACTGATGACTCCACAAGACAGTCATACCATTGACACCACAACAAACAACACAGATTACAGAAAATGACAGCGCCCATAACTGAACATATATGTCATCATAATAATAAAAAAAAGCTAACATTGCATTCCTTGGGTTAAAAAAAAAAACAAATATGCATACTTTGTAAAAAATTATTTAGGTTTTTCAATAAATGTTAAAGAAAAACACCAACCATATAAAGTATATCAAATTAAGGAGGTTGGCTAGCCTGTGGACATTTATGTATTACCAGTAATGGCGCACTGCACGATAACACTTGCGCATTCATAGTTTTCATCCTCTTTCTCTGTACGCTTAGCATTCATTTGCTCAGCGTTTGATGCGCTTGCTCCTTCCTGAGCAGCTCTTCTTTTCTCCACCCTAGCGGCCTGCTTCTTCTCTTCTTTCATCGACATCATTTCGCGTTAAAACTGATTAAGTCAGTGTTTGTGTTGCAATCACTTAGTATGTTTCCTTAATTTTTCACTTAAGCTGGCACTTAAGTCTTCAATCTGCCTCAAGAATTATTTAAGATATAAAGCGGCAGGGGAAGTGATGGTGAAGGTAGTAGGGATGTGAACAGCACCCGTATGCATGCACCGCACAGCCGCCCTGCTGGCCGCTGCCGAGAGTTGATTCTTCAATAAAATAAAAATAGAAAGAGGAATAACCTTAGGCGTCAATCATCACCCCGAAAGCGGATAGTAGACGTCACGTAGTATATGTGTACCAGATTTCAGGTCAATAGTTCAAATGGTTTGTGAGATACAGGGGATTTAAAATCCTAGACAGACAAACAGACAGCCACAGTACTATATTATATAAGAAGATAAGAAAATTTTATGCCATCATTTCTTGCTGAGTGCTGTAAGAAAAGAAAAACTGCAATCTTATTCTCCATTCTAAAAATGTGTGATAACAGCATTTTTCCATCACTTCACATCACATGATCACATCTGACATTTGGAGTTGGCTGACCTCAGGCTAATCAATCGTGTAATGAGGTAAAAGTGCCTGAACGTGTCGACCCAGATTCAGTAATGAGGCCTTGAAGGAAAAATCACCTAAATGTATTTGCTGCACACGGCTCGAGTCAAACTTACCTGGAGAGCTGGGTGTCAAGCAGCCTAACACCACATCCAGCATCAGCCATTGAAAAAAAGGCTCCATGGAAAAGTCAAAGGACCGAGATAAGTAAGTGAAGCATGTGGTTTAGAGTTTTATGTTGATAGCCTTTGATATTCTTCAGACAGCTGCTTTTTTGTGCTTTTCTGCGTGAATTTGGACAGTTAAAATAAAATCCATGATTTTTTTTGGCAATGGCCTCTAGAGACCCTCACGTACAGGCGACACTAGAGAGTTATCGCTAAGGTGCTGCGTGATCATTTACAAGGATGCTCCTCTCTGAAGATCACTTAATTGAAGTGCATTTAGACAACAGACGAGAGTAAGCGGGCTTCAAAGAGATTGAAGGATTGATCATAATAATTAAGCAACATACAGCTTAGCGATTTTCTCGTTCTTGTAACACCATCCCTAGCATCCCCCTTAGCCAGCCCCATTTGTGTGACACCACAGCAACCACCTAAGTGACAATACGTTTGATTTACTAAAATCTCAAAAACAAATTGTGCCAATATTTTAAAAATGACGCTTTCACCTGCCAAGTTCCTTTCACACATACTTCTTGTCATAAATATGTTGCCATGCGGATGAGGGCTGGCTGGGGACATTTCTGCCGGTTTAATCAGCACCGGGGGACTGTGGTAGCCACAGTGATTTTCTGTCATTGGTATGACTGATGGCTGTTTGAGGCGGCCAGTTGTAGGATTAAAATTCCACAGCCGTCCACGCAATCCTCTGTGAGGATAAGAGAGTCCAGGAGTCGAATCTCACAGATTGCATCACTGATCAGCTCTGTGTGATCCAAAGCTGTCAGGAGACCAGAGGTCAAAAGGGAATTTGCTGATAGACTTTGACCCAAATCAAAAGGTCGTAATTTTTCTTCCTTTTTTAAATGATTCAAAGGATTCACTAATTATGAATGATGTCTAGTTGAGAAACCAAGAAATATTAGAGTGCTTTCCTTTGTAAGTGGGGTACTGTGATAACCAACAGGCATGTAAAATACAAAAAAGTAATGAATTAAAAACAGTTTTCCAACTAAAGTGCTGATGGCCAGTATTAAATGACCTAACAATATTGAGAAGTACACAGTACATGATAAGAAAAGAACCAAAAAGGCAGCAATGGCTATCTTTGAAGATAAAAATGGAGGTCGAGACTGCAAAGACTTGCTTTGTGAACATGACAGGCAAATCAACAAAAAAAAACTGGAGTGGAGAGGAAAAGGCAAAATACATTGCCAAAAAAGGCAGGTGAGGATCAAAACTAGAGAAACAAAAAAAAATCATGAAATCAAAGACGATAACAAGACAAACTGGGAATGAGAGAGTCAAGCTTTCCAAAATAAATCAAGAGAGCTGAGCACCTTCCTCTACTCGTTGAGGAAAGTGGCAGATATGATGCCACACAGCGACTCATGTGACATAAAAGACCATGCCCAAGATGTCACAACACTGGGTGCCAGAAGATTACGAAAACCTCTCAATCACACAAAACAATATAAAAAGAAGAAAATAATGAATCAAGTTCTGTCTCACAAGTACAAAGCAGCAATACTGCAGAATCTTTTCTTGGAAAGCTAGGATTCAGTGCGCAGGCATACCCTGATATTGGGGAAAATAAGTAAACCCCTTGTATTCTTGTCCTAACATTTTAATTATACCAGTTCGGTGGAAATCTGCACAAAGCTTTGTACTCTGCCCTCTAGGGATCAACACATTCTGATCTACAAGCGTCACCTAATCTGTTCACGTTAATTCAATTCTTATTTTTACCACTGTCACAAATATAACAGTTGTTGCCTATCTGTTCATACTAGCCCTCAATATAAGTGGCCACTCATTCAGAAATCCAAGAACAAAGTTCAGAAATCATTTACTGCGCTGTTCCCAACAGAGCTGCCCAAACTATCATTGACCTTGACCGGCCACTGTAATTGAAGAAGGTGACATCTGTTGCTGCCTGCTGTTAATGGAAGATGTGACATTGACTCATTAATCTAACTTGATACTGTACTGTTCATGTTTGCCAAAAGGTTTTAGAATCATGTGCTTTGGTATCATTACCACAAGTTAAATGATTTTCTCCCTGTCAGTCGCTGAAAAGTGGCATACCTTATATTCTTTAGTCCCACCACAAGCTTAAAGCAGTGGTTCTTGAAGGAATGCTCAACCTAAAAATGACATCCATCCATCCATTATCTAACCCACTATATCCTAACTACAGGGTCACGGGGGTCTGCTGGAGCCAATCCCAGCTAACACAGGGCACAAGGCAGGAAACAAACCCTGGGCAAGGTACCAGCCCACCACAGGGTGCACATACACTAGTGACAATTTAGGATTGCTAATGCACCTAACCTGCATGTTATTGGACTGTAGGAGGAAAGTGGAGCACCCAGAAGAAACCCACACAGACATGGAGAGAACATGCAAACTCCACACAGGGAAGCGAACCCAGGTCTCCTAACTGCAAGGCAGCAGCGCTACCACTGCGCCACCGTGCCTCCCTCCAAAAATATATATATATATTTTTTTTAATGTTACATACCCTTAGTGGTGATGGAGAAATAAATTAATCTCATATTTTCATGGAGAAAGTACCTATTAAAGATTCAAACTCAGCGGAAACCAGGTAAGGACAATGGCAAACACTGAAAGTGAAAGACTTCCATGGAAAAAAGAAAAAAAATCATATAACTTGTGTTGCATAATCCACATGTCTGCTATTCATTTCTATGGTAAAAATGTGGAAAAGTTTTTTTTTTAAATATGATGATTAACAGTTACTTTCAGAAAACTCAGTGCTGGAGATCAATAGGTAAGCCATCATTCCCATAAAACTGTGTTTGAATTGAAGATCTGCCTCTCCCCATCACTCATTGGTCAAGAATCTTGTCTTCAATTTAAATACACAGTTATTGTGGGAATGATGACTTACCTGTTAATCTCTAGTGTTCAAAATTTTTAGGAAGTAACTGTTAATTTATCTGGACTTTCAGAAAGCATTTGATAAAATGCCACATGAGAGGTTGGGCATCAAGTTAAAAGAAGTGGGAGTTCAGGGTGATGTTTTTAGATGGGTGCAGAGTTGGCTCAGACACAGGAAGCAGAGGGCAATGGTGCGAGGAACCTCATCAGAACTGGCTGATGTTAAGAGTGGTGTTCCACAGGGGTCAGTGCTAGGGCCGCTGCTATTTTTAATATATATAAATGATTTAGATAGGAATATAAGTAACAAGCTGGTTAAGTTTGCAGATGATACCAAGATAGGTGGATTAGCAGATAATTTGGAATCTGTTCTATCATTACAGAAGGACTTGGATAGCATACAGAATTGGGCAGATTTGTGGCAGATGAAATTTAATGTCAGTAAATGTAAAGTATTATACATAGGAATTTTAAATGTTAGGTTTGAATACACAATGGGTGGTCTGAAAATCGAGAGTACACCCTATGAGAAGGATTTAGGAGTCATAGTGGACTCTAAGCTATCGACTTCCAGACAGCGTTCAGAAGCCATTAAGAAGGCTAACAGAATGTTAGGTTATATAGCACAATGTGTGGAGTACAAGTCCAAGGAGGTTCTGCTCAACCTTTATAATGCACTGGTGAGGCCTCATCTGGAGTACTGTGTGCAGTTTTGGTCTCCAGGCTACAAAAAGGACACAGCAGCACTAGAAAAAGTCCAGAGAAGAGCGACTAGGCTGATTCCAGGTCTACAGGGGTTGAATTATGAGGAAAGATTAAAAGAGCTGAGCCTTTACAGTTTAAGCAAAAGAATATTAAGAGGTGACATGATTGAAGTGTTTAAAATTATGAAGGGAATTAGTACAGTGGATCGAGACTGTTATTTTAAAATGAGTTCATCAAGAACACGGGGACACAGTTGGAAACTTGTTAAGAGTAAATTTCGCACAAACATTAGGAAGTTTTTCTTTACACAAAGAACGATAGACACTTGGAATAAGCTACCAAGTAGTGTGGTAGACAGTAAGACGTTAGGGACTTTCAAAACTCGACTTGATGTTTTCTTGGAAGAAATAAGTGGATAGGACTGGCGAGCTTTGTTGGGCTGAATGGCCTGTTCTCGTCTAGAGTGCTCTAATGTTCTAATCATAGTTTACCAAAAATATGCACATATTGCAAGAATGGATAACACACATGTGGAATATGCGACATGAGCTATTTTTTTTCTTTTATCCATAGAAGTTGTTCACATCGTTTTCCATTGCACAGAACTGTTCACCACAGGGTTTCTTTGAGTTTGAATCTTCAATATGTGCTCTCTCCACAAAAGCATGAGAATACATTTTTTTCTCACCTTCCCTAACAAACTTCATGGGGTGAGTAACATCAAAAAAATTATCATTTTTGGGTGGAGTGCTCCTTCAAGTTGAGCCCTGGGTGCCCCTGTGACAGACAGACAGGCAGTGCTTTATTTGGGGAAATGTAGCTTTTCACAGAAGGTCAAGAAATATTACAATAAAAATGCAATCTTGGCTAAAGGTGAAACGGCAGCCACAGTGAAGCGTTTTAAAGGTGCATTGCTACAGGTATGAAGGAGCTCCTGCAGCATTTCTTCCCATAATTCTGTTGAGTAATTTGTTGGCTGAATGTACTTAATATTAGAGTGTGTGATGGACGGTTGGCAACTCAACCTGGCCAGGACCCCCAAAAGATAGAAGGATGGGGGAAGGCAGATACTTTTGGACACTGCCTCCCCCAAAACGCTAGATGGCAGCTTTCCTGAAATGTCAGTGCCCCAGATTCCTACAGGGCATCCTGGGACTTAGAGTTGGGTTGCTCAGCTCTCTTGGGTGCTGTGGGTGTTGTCAGGGGGAGCTGTAAAGGGACAGGAGGAGTCGTGCCTCATCTATAGCCCGGAAGTACTTCCAGGTCACAAGGACAGAAGCTCCAAAGTACTTCTGGGCTGAAGAAAAGTCAAGTTCTTCATCTGACCCGGAAGTGCTAACAGGTCACGTGAATGGAAGAACAAAAACTTCCTGTATATAAAGGACTGCTGGAGACTCAGCAACTGAGCCGGAGTCAGGAGGTGTGTGACAGAGCTTGTTGGAAGGTGTGGAGGAGAGAAGAAGTGTGTTTATTATTATTGTAATTACTTATTTAATTGTCTGTTTATTGTGGCTGGGGTGTTTAAAGGCACTATTTATAGAAAAAGGAAGATTAACACATTTCGTATTGCTTTTACTTGTCCAGAGCATTTGTCTGTTGGGATTAACGGGGCAACAGCGACCCCTAGCGTTTATATGTGTCAAAGAGAGAGGATGTACTGCATTGTTCATAATGGCTCTTCATTTTGCCTTCTTTCTCCAGTGGGTCTAGAATGAATCCCATAACTGAACCCACCTTCTTAATCAGCTTGTTCATTCATTGGGCGAAGGGGCTCTCTTGAAGTGTTAGTACTGGTCCAGCACACCACAATATTTTAAATCACACTGGCCATCACAGAGTTGTAGAAGATATAAAGGATGTCATTACCCACATGAAAGGAAAACAGTTTCCTAAGAAAAATGAGTGCTGTGCCCTTTCTTAAGTGGTTCCTCTGTGTTATGAGACCAGTACAGCCATTCATGTGGACCCCCAAGTACTCGTAGCAGTGTACCACCTCCATATTCACTCCCTAAATAGTGATATGGTGAAAGTTACACGGCAGTTCTTTGGTTTTGCTGATGTTAAGTTGCAGACAATCCCCCCGACTCCTCTCTTCTGTCTCATCCCCTTCGTCAATACACCCAGTTAGTGCAGAATTATAAGAGAATGTCTGCAAGTGACATAACCTGGTGTTATATTTCTAGTCTGAGGTGTACGGGGTGAAGAGAAAAGGTGGCAGGACTATTCCTTGTGGTGCTCCAGTGTGGCTCACATGCATATCAGAAACACAAGTCTGGTTTTAATTGAACTCCGGCTTTAATTAGCCAAACATCTCAATGTTTTAATCCAAAAATGACAAAGTTGAGCTTTCATCATCATTATGATTTCATTCCATTTTTCCAGGTGTTCGGGTTATTTGCGTGATTATTTATGAATGACCTTGCTAGTGAGTCCAATCCTGCAGCCTTTCAGCATTCTGCTCCACTCCTTGTTAATTGTCAGTATATTAGGATATAATTAAGAGAGCAAAGTGTGCAGTAAAAAGATAAATGAATAGGAAAACAGCAAAAGAGACTGGAACACTGAAAGTACAAATACTTCCAAATTTCTTATAAATGTAAATCTGACACCACTGTAATTTTCTGAATGAAGAAGAAAAAAGACCAGCTAATTAAACAATGTAACAATTAGAGAGAAAAGGACTCACCGATTCTGACAAAAACCTGCAGCCACAGAGGCCCCCTGGGACCGAACTTGAGAAGCACGAGATTAAAAGACCACAAAGGCTCAACTCTGATGCTTGGTAAAGTTTTTTTTTTCTTCTTTTTTTGCTATCTCAAAGTATTGTTGCACTGATCCTAGGAAAAAGTTTTAGGCATTGAATGCCTTCTCTCATTGTAATTCTCTCTGTGGATTTTGAGCGATGACTTTGACAAATCCTTATGTAGGCATTGATATTTCTTTACTTCTTGCTTCACCCTAAGCTTGTTTCTTTTTTTCCCTTTAGCATACCCACTGTTGTGAATATAAATGGTTCTTGTCAGCTGAACCATCTGCTGCTAATACCTGCGGCTGGAGCTGAAGACTGACTTCATGTTTAGCTACTTTTCCTTACTTATCAAAGACCACTGCCAGACAGGCAGATATGCTCATGTGGCTTTTTGCCCTTTATAAATCTGAACCATGTTATACTCTTCTGCTTGAATGTGGCCTTTTGTCTATTGCTCATCGCAAAAGGTGCTATATAAAGACATGTTAAGGTGATATCGCATTATGCAACTTCTTGTTGGAGGAGTGTCAAACTTGACGAGTGCTTCTAATGACCTTGTCATAATAAGCAACTAGAAATCACAGAGTATGTCAACTTAGACGACTGCATGATGACTTCCCAGCACAGTTTCACATTTACAAAGTATTTCTCACTTTTCTGACAGCCAATAACGTGTAGCCTGACAGAGCTGGTGCCCATGCCAAGGCTTTACAGGTATGGCAAGCTCAGCCACAATCTGAGGCATCAGACAAATGAGCCTGTCTTCTGTTTGTCAGGTCCCAAACACTTATTCTTTATCACTGCTGTAATGGAAACCAGGGTGTCAGCAAGCCCCCAAACCCCCAACATGAACACACATAGAGTCCCGGGTTCAAACAAAGGATGGTTTATTCTCCAAACCCTGCACAATTCCTCAAAGTAGCACAAGCACAAATGATCTCTCTCTCTCTACAATCCACAATTCCTCTCTCCACAATACTCTTACCACCGCACTGTCCTCCTCTAGTTGAGTGTTGCCTTTCTTCCTCCCAGCTCTGACTCAACTGCACAAGGGAGTTCGATCCCCTTTATTGAGGACCTGGGATTACTTCCGGTGCCAGGGCAACTGCCTGATGGAAATACTTCTGGGTCAGACGGAAGATCTATTGTAGGGAACGCATCTCCCTGCAGCGCCCCCTTGCAGCACCCAGGGACATCAGCAGGGCTGTATTACCGGACTACACTTCCCAGCATGCCCTACTGGTTCCATACTGGGCACCGATATCCAGGGCCACTGCCATCTAGCATCCTGAGCTAATAAAGAGTCCCCAACAACATCTTCTCCAACCATCACTTCCGGGTTTGGCTCCTTCCTCTCTCCTGGTTGGGAGGCTCATCTGCCTTTTCTGAGCCTCCCATCCGGGGAAGGAACCATCTTCTGCTCTCCTTGGGATGCCCGTCCAACCCCTGTGGCACTTACACTGCATTTTATGAATTGTACTTCCAGGTGGGCACTCATTGTTTCATGCACACACAGCCAGCTCCTGAAGCTTTATACAAAATCAGACATCACAGACTGATAGTACTGAGACACTGGGGACACAACTGCCTTCTATATGCTAAGATGATATACAGTACATAAGGTCTGAAACAGAAAAGTCATGTAATGTGACAGGGCCTGTAGATGAACTGAAAGCTGGGGAAAACCTCAGGCCATTCCACGTTTCTTATAAGACTGGCTTTTTTCTTTTTTTGTCTCCTAACATCATTTTTCTTTGTTTACAGAACCTATAAAATGGATAGGGAGCTGACTTTAGTGCTGCAGCAGTCTTAGATGCCGGTCGGGTTGAAAATTAAAAGAATTTGAATACTGTAAAGATCATTATTTGTTGGCTATTCACTTCATTTGCTGCATTCATTTGTTCAGCTTCGTCCAATACCAGGTCACAATTGGCTAAAACTCATTCCCTTAGTACTGAATACAAGGCACTAAAGAACCAGCCTTGAAATGTGGGCATCAGTGGGCACCTCATGTCGATTTAGAGTTGCCCACCCAGTAGGAGTTCAGCATGTGTGAGGTAACCAGAGTTGTCAGGCGAAAATCTGCACCTACATGGGAAACTTGTACGAAATTCACACAGGAATGGAGCCCTGGGTTTTGGAGCAGTGCTGTACCACACTACCCCTATTGTGCATATATATGTTTTTGATAAAGTAGGCTAAAAACTACAGTATCTATAAAATCGTACATTCCCTAATCTTATTCAGGGTGTCGGGAGACAATTCCTATTCCAGCAGCAATGGACAGAAGGCAGAAATCTACAGTAGATGGGACACCAGACCATACAGGAGTAATGGAGAGTCACCAGAAAGGATAAAGCGCCTGTCTTTATGATGCTGGAAGAAATGAGGAGCACCTGCAGACTCACGAGGATTGCACAAGGACAGCTACGGGGTCCATTCCCAGAATTCCCGAGCTGTAAGGAAACAGCACTAACAACTGTACCACCCTATGCTTACACATTGTATTAAACTTCATCTTGAAAGAAAAAAAATCCACATTAAGGCTAGTTGTAAATAAAATAAAAGAAAACAAAACAAAAGTCAGCTCCCTTAAGGGCTTTAGAGTTAGCGAGCGGGAAGAAAGAAGGAACACAAAATCAATGTACCTGATGAGAAATTTGAAGAAAAATGTAAGTGAGGCTAGTCCAGTGCTGTTCACAGGGAGCATTGACATTTTAAAAAAATTGAAATATTAAATAAGGTCTGGATACAGAATGTGTTCACCCACTCCATGTGCGTGAATGAAATTCAATGCAAGTGAAAGAACACAATTTAGCTTCAAACTTTGTCTCAAAAGAAAGAAAGAAAGCTTTAAATTTCTTCTAATAAACAAGTTTAACAGTTACAGGGAGCTGTGAGCGGATATCTGTGTGTTGTGTTGTGTAATGAATGGAGCATCCAGAACATAAACTGGTCATTAGAAGAACTGTGACGAGGAGAGGGCTACAGTCATTTGCCATTAAAAATTCTCCTTAGCACGACTGGGGTTTGGGCATCAATAAAACAGACTGAAGTGACAGTATGAGGCTCCTACATTGGAATTTCAGAAGTAGGACCAGGTGACATGGATGCCATATCTTATCATCATCAAGACAAAGCGAGTATGCATTTGTGTTAAAATCCAGCTGTGCTGTTTACACCCTTCATTGTATTTTAATTTCCAGTTCGGAGAAAAAAAAACAAAAGCAAATGTAATAAAGGAGCTTTTGCATTCCAAAAAACGTTTAATAAGACAATGTATTTAGGAACACAACACATTGAAATGTCAAGGCTCATCTCAGCCTGCTGGTCAGCACAGTGGATTACTCCTTCTCTGTTGGGCAGTGCAGTAAAAAAAAACCAAAACAAAATAATGAACTTCCCAGTCATGTTACTATTATTCTATAAAGTCACTGGTACATGACATGGCATCTAGTCCGGAGGGATGTCAAACATGACGACTGTATTGACGATCTTCTTGCCTGAGGCTTATGTCACATTACATGACTTGTCAAGTGATTTTCAGTCAGAGTGTATTTACATAATCTCAGAAACTCAGTGTGCTCATGTAGTTTGACATACCCAGCGACTTTTCTATATGACAAAGTCAAATCTGATTTTGTCACAGGGTTTGGAGTCTGTGCGTGCGAGATCTGAGAACTAATAAGCGCTCATCTTGAAGTACAATGCATTGTCGCACACGTGTGCATGGGAGACAGTTAAAGGGCCCGAATGACTACAGTTACATGCCAGAACAGGGGGTGGCAGTGTGTGCTGATTCCTTCTCTCTTTCCTCTGTAGACCAGCCGAAGGAAATCCCGCCTGAGTCTAAGGACATCCCTTCTGGTTCCATCTTCATTGACATCACTTCCAGTTCACGACTTTCTGATATCACTTCCACTAATTCTCCAATATAGCCACTATTTTCAATACTATTACTCAGTTATATTTTAGACTCCAGTCTGTAAAGACACTATTTTTGCTCAAAGTACTTTTTTCCAAGTATACAGGGTGACTACCCCAAACCTTTTTCTGTTTCTTGTGTTCTTTATTTCTACAGCATATAATGCAGCAACAAGGAGTAAGGAGTGCAGATGTTTTGGACTTCATAATCAGATGAGACACTTCTCTGTCAGATGTCTCGTGTTGTACACACCATGGCAGAATGGCAAAAAAAGAGAATAAAGGGGCAAGATTGAAGCTGAACTTGCCATACCGATAAAGCAGTGTCCATTTGCATGGGCACTGGCTCTGCCAGGCAGGACATTGTGGGCTGTCAGAAAACAGGCTTGCAATACTTTGGAAATGTAAAATTGTGTAGGAAGCCATTACATGGCCATCTAATTTGACATACCCTGCAATTTTCAATCATGCCATATGATAAGCACAGGCAACGAGATCAGCAACTGCTGTCATGAAGTCTGACATCTCCTCTGACTAGAAGTCACATAATGCAACAATGGGTTTATACAACTAGAAATCATAAGGCTTGGCAAATTTGATGACTCCATATGAGTTTTTGTATTTGCAAAATACTGTGAGTTTGCTCTTCTTTTAACAGCCAATAACATACTGCCTAATGAGGTTAAGTATGAATGCTTTTCAAGTATGATGAGCTCAACGATAATCTCTGCCTCTTTTTCCTTTTTATTTTCCCGTATACAAAGTATAAGGAAGGTATTGTAATCATCCAAAGATTCGATGTTGAGATCTGAACCTCGACGTTTTAGACATCCCTGAGTCCGGAAATACCATTTTTGGAATTATGCCTGTGTGTCTGTGTATGTAAACACAATAACTTGAGTACGCTTTCACTTAGGTCAACCAAATTTTGTATACAAGTATTAGGTACAAAATGTAGATTTCTATCAACTTTTGGGCTATTTACGTTAAATGGAAGTGGTACTTTACCATTCATTCATGAAGTTGCAGATTCCGGTTTATTCAACTTTACTTTTATAATAACTGTTCAATATATTATTAATTTGATTTGATTTGTTGTTGATGGTTCTTTAATGTACAATAATATAAAAATATAAACATTGTCTTGTGGTTTACTCCTCAAATATCCATCCCCATATCTGAGTATACATGAAAGTCGAGGGGAGACCACTCCCGATTTCTCATGGTATATAAAACACAGATGTGGCAGATGTGCCTCTTTCCTGCTTGTGAGGTCCACACCAGCCTCATTCCTTATTCCTTGTAGCTGAATTCCATGCATTATGCTTCAATTTGTCAACTCTCGCACTCACAAAGCCCACCCCTACGACTTAAGGCACAGTCTGGTCAAAATGGGCATGTCATACTACATGACATGTAGTCACAAGAGCGCACAACAATTGCCTTTGATTCACTACAATTAAGTAAATGTAGTCTGTGACTGAAAATCACTGGAAAAGTTGTCTGGATCTAATCTGTCTGGATTACAACAAGCCATCCATCTACCTGTTTATCCATCTAGACTGAACCCACTCATTCCAATTAAGACTGCAGGGAGCCAAAGCAAGTTCTGGGAAACATCTGCTCATGTTGCTTTAATTATCCACCCATTCATCCATTTACTATATTTGGTTATTTCAATTCAAGGTCAAAGGGAACAGAAGCCTATTCTGGCAGCATCTGGACTCCTTTTTAAAATCATCCATCCCTTTACTAAACCTGATTATTTCAATGGAGGGGTGCAGGGAACTAGATCCAATTCTAGTAGCATCTGTCTTTGCTGCTTAAATCATCTGTCAATGCATCCATCCACATAATGAACCAAATGACTACAAATCAAACATCATTGATCCATTCATTTAACATTCCAATTTATGGTTATGGGGAGCTACAGTCCATCCTGGGCAGTATTCCCCTTGCTGCTTAAATCATCTACTCATCCATCAATCCATCTACTGCCCATTTAATCTACTTCAGGTTCTTCTAGTGCTTGTCAGCTTGCAGCTAAAATCATTCTTCCCTCCAACCATCCATTTTATAAACTGCTTATTCTAGGTGCTGTTCTGCAAGGAGCCACAGCCAACTTCTTTTGTCCTTAATCTATTTCACGCCAACATTACCCAACAATAGGATCATATGGATGTAGCAGATCATGGGTGCAACAGGAAAAAGGAATAAACTTGAAATGATCAATAAACTGTAACAGTTCAACACACCGTTTAACACAATGGTAAGTGCTAAACACAGGTAGACATGTGAGTCACCAGGGAACCGACAAAACACAAACACTGCATGCAACTAATGTCCTGGTTATGGTTTTATCTGCTATGCCCAACTTCACCTTCCCAAGAGAACTGCACTAGTAGGATACCTGCAAATAATACAATCCCTCAGGAGACCTGCAGACCTGACATGACATTAGAACCCCAGGGGCACAACCTTTGACAAAGCCGAGGAAGAGGCAGGGTGAGGTGATGAAATCCTTCAGCAGCTGTAAGAGTCTTACTATACCATTCATTTATTGTACAAAATCAAAAAATAAAAAGATGTTATGTCTAACTCTGTAAGGAAGGAAGGAAGGAAGGCCCTACTGCACAACACATTTGTTTAAATAAATATTAAAAATATAATACCAGATTAATGTACTATTTAAAACAATGGTCTCAAATACTGGTCCTGGAGAGCTGCAGTGGCTGCAGGTTTTCATTCTAACCCTTTTCTTAATAGGTGACCTGTTTTTGCTGCTAATTAACTCATTTTCCTTTCATTTTAACTGATTTGTTTTTTAAGATTAGTTCACCTGAATTTCTTCATCACCCCTCTAAATTGCTTCATTTCTTTCCTTAAATGGCACCAAAACAGAAATTAAATGTGAAGCAAGTGAGCCAACATAAGACCAACTAAGCCAGGACATCAAACTCCAGCCAGTTGCTTTTAATTAGGCTCTGATTCTTCTTGTTAATTAAACCCATTCTTTAATTTCATGGCTTGTTGCCGCTCTCATTGTACAATGGCATACATTTCAGAAATTGTTGTTTTTCTCTTTTCTAAGAGCACTATTAAAATGTTTTGTGGACCTGAGCAAATCAATATTCCTGAGACCTCTATCTTTCTTTATTTTCAGATATTGTGTGATGGACACAGTTTGCTGGTCCTGTTTTGGATCATTTTATGTCTCATTATTGTATGGCTGCTAATTAAGGAAAAAAGAAACAATTGAGGGGTCTGAGCCTTTAAGAACAAGTCAATTAAAATGAATTCAAAAGAAGTTAATAAACAGCAAAAACAGGTCACTAATTAAGAAAAAGGTTAGAATGAAAACCTGCAGCCACTGAGGCCCTCCAGGACCAGAGTTTGAGACCACTGATTTAAAATGATATACAGTATACATATGTACTTGTGCAGTATGTATATGTACAGTATGTTGCAAAAGAAAGCCCCATCCAGAAGCAGTTGTCTAATTTGCATGAGAATAAACAGGGAACAGCATGACCTAGCATGCAAAAATCAGGTTTGCATCTACTTTATGGTTGAAAACCCTACCATATGGCCAGCATCAGGCAAATGTGATAACCAGACACATCTCTCAAAGAGGAAGCATTGATGATCCATTGAACACTTTTAGTATATGAATCAATGAGTTTGACTAAAGTAAAATGATTAATTTCAGTTAGTTGGTCATGTTGAGACATGTCATGACTCATAATTATTGTACAGATATGACAGCAAGGTGATGCTGGTTGTGTTGGGAAGCTCAATATCCATTAGGAAGGATCAGAAAATCCAAAAAGAGGAACAGCATTATGGAAGAACTTGTGGATAATGTAACAGACTATCAGTGAAACTTGGTTGATGCTTTCTACTATTGTGCCCTCCTTTGCTTACCAACTAATACTTCACACCTCAGATCAAGAACTTGCAGAGGTAAAGTTTTTGTATGCAGTATTTGGTTCTCCAAGATCAGGATACAGTGAAAGTCTTTATATGTATTATTTAATGTTAGGTTCACGAGATGGTAAAGAGGCTTGATTAGGGTCATGAAGTGTGTGAGATATGGAAGTTGGATCAACACCCTTATGATGTAATGTCTAGTTCCCTGACCACCAGGACATAAAGCCTGCCACTGAATGCTTATCATTGTCAACAGCATTAATATTGACCTACAAACATTACTTTTCATTATTTTTGCAAGCTATAATGGAAATACAGTTAATCAAATTAAACAGAATTAAATGGATGACTTATGAAGGGAATATGGAATATTGAGTAATCCACACAACATGCTTAAGTAGCTCATCACCACAACAAAGCGTGTCATAGTATTAGGTGTCATTACCTATGATTGGGAAACATACCTACTGCTTGTTTGGGCAAATGTGCATCAAAGAAACCCTCTGAAAGACCTTTAAATACAGAAATGGTCCAACCAAAAACTTCAGAGGATATCCATGTGATGCAAGCCATATTCTCACAAGCATCCTATAACTCTTTTGAAGGACATTCTGGGGCACCAACTGCAGTTCACTCCATGCTCATTTTGGTTGCCTGTAGGAGCACAATATTTCATTGGTTGCACCATAAGAACTCAGCACCTCTATAACTTTATGCCACAATGTTCATCAGCCATATAACCAATCATGCAGTTTTTACCCATAACCACTAGAGGTCCATTCTGAACCAATCAATTACTCCTTTGTTCTGGATTTGGAGTGGCAGGAGGGGAGGCAGAGTGGTGGCTCTGCGGCTAGTGATCTGCACTAACAATTGAAAGGTTGCCAGTTCAAATCCCATAAATACCAGACGTGATTCTACCCCATTGGACCCTTGAGCCAAGGCCCTTTACCTGCAATTGCTCTGTCCTGGGTATGACGTTAATCAGTATCCAGCCCTGAAAGCAGGTCATCCAACTTGCAAGTGAAACTTGGGTGTTGGTGACAGGATTGGTACTCCTGCTACTATAAAAAAAACGTTTCCTTTCCATTCAGACTAGTATGGTGCCGAGGTGTCAGCCATTATACGGCTGCGATCGCATCCTATTTTGGGATCCTGAGGTGGTTCGTCATGTGGTGGGTGCAGTAAAGAGCTGTATCAGTGCATGATACCAACCTCTGATTTGGGAAACATTTCTTCCCCACATGTCAACTTTTTATTCACCAGGTTTCATACAAATTGCTTCGGGGTGCAATTGCTTTCTGTTTTTTTGTTTATTTAACCCATACACACAAATAGTCTAATTTCCAAGCCTTGCACATTAAAACTTTATAAAATGAATTACTTAGGCATTTCTACCAATTCCCTCAGGCCCATAGGTTAGTGTAAAAAAGAAAACTTTGATCGATTTGCATGCAAAAAGAATGTCAAAGTGCACCTCTTCTTGATATCAAATCAAAACCTGTGTGATTTGCGCTGCAGGCTTCACGAAGACTTAACATTCAACATGCCCTGCTTCTATGATTTAATTAAATCTACTGGTGTTGTCTGCCTTTATCTGGTGCTCATGTTGTAGTCATAATACTTCACCATCGTTTATCCTTTACATAACATTTTGAAGTAAAAACAGGTTCAGCTACCGAGGAGTTATTTATGACTTTCTGTTCGTGGATGGTAACGGCACACTTATCGGATCACACAAACTTATACGCTCACACGTGTCTGTGCTGTCAACTTTCAGTAGTTAAGGTCACTTAAGAGTTAAAGTTGCAAGCACTGAGTAAGGAAATTAGACTGTCAGAAATGAGGCGGAGGGGCTTGTATTCAGCCATCTGCTCGAGTGGCACTGCTAATCTATTGACTGTTTGACTAATAGCATTATTTTAACTTGGATGTAAATACAAATGTACTTTGTATATTGAATTAATGCATTTACCCAAGGCAACCTACCAAATCACACAAAACATTCATTTTTTTTAGCTGAAGTGAATTAGTCAGAGTTATATCCCAAATCAGGTTGAACAAACAACCTTATAGGTGTTGGCGCCAATGCTTCGTCTTATTCCATTCTTGACCTAAACTTTGTTTGTACTCCCCTAAGTACTCAAAGTCAGTGGTATACATAAAAATAAGAAACTGATGTGTATATAAAACCCAATGTAATATGCAAATGTGTACATTACAACTCCTGACGGTATGCTTGTTTCACACATGGCAACAGTGTTGATTCATGTAAAATAAGAAGAATTTCCGAGGTAGTGTGAAAAAAGCACAGGATGCTGGTCTGTTCACTCCGTATTGTATATCAACCCACAATTTTGACACAAAACAAGTACGCCTGCCTAGTTCAGTCAAAAAACATAATGAATCGAATTTCAAAACGTTTATTGATCTGATCAGCGCTTTGTGAGTACACATTTATTCAGCTGAAGTGTTGCCTGACCCAAAAAAGTGCCTAAATATGTATGCCTGACCTTAAATCTCCTAACATAGCAAAAATTCAAACCAGCAAACAGCTCAATGCACCACCATTACCATCATTCATTGCATCTTCTCCCACTTAAGGTATATGCTGCATTGTTATTAGTTAGCTGGCCAAAATGAGGTCAATATATCCCTGTAGAGTCGGCCCATTCAAATGGTGGACAGTGGACCACATACAGCCCAGAAGCAACCAGCCCAAGGACCCGGCAGAAAAGAAGAGAAAAACGCATTTCATGAGCCTTCAGAAATTCCTACATAAATCCCTATAGTTGTACAGACCATGAATGCAGCACTCTGCATAGCCCACCAAAATTCAGCCCACAATGCAGCGTGTTGTTGTGTGTCTAGAACTGATGGTAGTAGTCTATGACACAGTGATTTTTTTTGTGATGGCAGTATGTTGTACTGGCACCTCGGCCATGACAGCTGGTTGTGGTGTCAACTACATATTAAATGATTCTATAATCAACTGTGTTCTGAGTCTTAGTTGTATTCCAGTTTCATCAAGTTCATAAATTAATCTGTTACTCTAATGTCTCTGCACTTCTCTTCATATGATTGGTTGGCCTTCCACTCACACACTTCAATCCTGTGGATTCATGGCTGCTATGAAGGCAACGATGAGCCATTGACACTCAAAGCAAAGAACAAATAAAAAAGACTGCATCTGATGAGAACATGCAAAAAGTTTGGAATTTTCTTTGAAACTCAATCAAATTTAGCACTGATTGCTTTGTGGGGCTACATAACAACCTTTTTCTAGAATGTAGAGCTCTTTATTTCCCTGCTGTTAAAATTCTTGAATTTCGGAAATTCTGTATTTGTAATTTTAAACTATGAAGCATAATATGCAGTACAGTACATCTACACAGGTGGCGTAATAGTAGCATCTCTTCCTCACAATAAGGAGATCATGGGTTCTAGTAGTGAGTAAAGCACTATATAAATGTCAAGAATTAGTATTATTATTATACTTGACGATTTGTCAATTTCAAATTTTAAACATTATATTTTTTTCACCAAATAAACAAAACATGTAGCGCTTGGACTCTCGGCCTCCACGCATCTTCACAGTACCTCAAAGTTGATCCAAACACAACGTGTGCGTACCGCCATCTTAATGTTTACAAAAACGGGCGCCGCTAATCACACGTGTGCTGATTTAACACAAACCCTCAGTGTGCCATAGACGTCGTATTTCTGTGTGTTAGTTGCTGTTAGCACTTGTTATGGGTTTGTGCACTCATAACCTTGATAGCATTGACAGTTCTCTTTTATTCTGCTAAATGCACTTTGTGATGTGCCTGGTCCATGTGTGACCAAAATATTTATTTTATTTCAAAAGGGAAACAAATGGTATTGCTAATCCTGTGCACTATTTTGTTTTTATGCACTTTGAAATGTGCCTGGATCAGATATGACCAAAATGTTTATTTTTTATTTCAAAAGTGGAAAATAAGTATTGCTGCTACCTCAGATTCTGGTCAGTTATAGATTTTTTTGGGTTTTTTTATGCATTTTTGGATGTGCCTGTGTCGGATGTAACCAATCATTTGTGATGATTTAAAATGTGTCATTACCTGCTGCTTACCGGCCACTGAAAATCTCTGGCCCAGCTAAATTTCTTGGTCTGAAAATCTGTCCTAAATGAATTTGTAATTGAGTAACCCTGCTGTCGAGAAAGAATGTAAAATTTCACCTGCGGCTCCAGAATCACCCAGACCTAATCGAAATCTTGTCTTCATTAGCCTTCTTGTCTGTCCATTTTTGAAGTTATTAAATCACTTTAAAACAGAGTTGTAAAAATCTAGCTTTTTGAGAACCATTGTGTCTGTCTGATTTTATTGCAGCTGCGTTGTTTTACCAAGAGGCTGTTTAATGCCCTTAACTGAAATGCTTTCTTAATTAGATCTTTTGTTTCCTTACTTGGAGGATTTGACAGTGTTGGTCCCGATATGCTGGCTAATTCAACCTGTGATGTTCCTATTTCAGGATAATACAGCATTGGTTTGCAACTGCTGACTTAATTAGGCCCCCTGTTTCCCAATTTCAGGAACTGGCAACCTTAGCCATGGTGAGCTAACTTAATTGGACCCCTGTTTCTGAAATCGGCACCCCTGTTTCCTGTGTCTGGCTTAATGAGCCTGTGTATTGCTTTGTTTCGCAAGTTGTCATTCCTGGTCCTGAAATACTGAATTACTCAGACCTCTCATTTCCCCAACTCTGTAACACTTTTTAATAACTTCCATTATTTTCATTAATAAACCTTCACATACATTGAACTTTAGATTAGGTACTGGAAAATGATCTACAATTAATGAATATGTGATGTATATAAAAGAAACGAAAAATGACACAATGTTTTTTAACGACTTCTTAAAGACAGTTGTAATTAAGTGATGCCAGTATACAAATTATCATTTAATGACATTTGATGTTATTTGAAAAATCTGCTAAGCATCTTCTTTTATAATATGCTATCGTGGCTATCTGTTTGTCCATCCAGTATTTTAAATCACCAGTAGATTGCAAACCGTTTGAACTGTCGACCTGACATTTGGTATACATATACTATGTGACGTCTACTATCCGCTGTCGGGGTGATGATTGACCTCCAAGGTTTTTCCCCTTTTTATTTTTATTTTATTTTATTGTAGAATCAACTCTCGGCAGCGGCCAGCAGGGTGGCTGTGCGGTGCATGCATACGGGCGCCGTTCTCATCCCCTACCACCTTTGCCGTCACTTCCCCTACCTCTTCATATCTTAAACAATTCTTGAGGCAGATTGAAGACTTAAGTGCCAGCTTAAGTGAAAAATTAAGGATAACTTACTAAGTAATTACAACACAAACACTGATTTAATCACTTTTAATGTGAAAAGATGCCGCTAGGGTGAAGAAATGAAGAGCTCCTCAGAAAGCAGCAAGCGCATCAACCTCTGAGCAAGTGAATGCTAAATGTACAGAGAAAGAGAATGAAAACTAGGAATGAAAACTCAAGTCAAGTGTATTCGTGCAGTGCATGTACTGGTTGTATAATATTTGTTAATAACACATTAATGAAAGTTATTATACAGTGTTACCCCGATTTTAGGAATTGAGAAACCTAGCTGCTTAATTAAGTCTTTCTCTTTAATCTCTATTTATGTTCTTGAGAAGCATCCATCCATCCACTTGTACATCCATCCATCTGCTTTTTACACACCAGTTTATTCTTGGAGGTAAATTCATCATTGTAGCTTGCCCAAGCACCCCCTCACACACACTCATAAAGTAAATTATAGTCACCAGTTAACCTACTGCTGTCAGTCTGTGATGGGAGAAGATACTTGTACTACCACACCTTGAGAGATCATGCCAATTCCACACAGACAGTGGCCAGGCTGGAATTCAAACCCATGAGCTGTGTGCTGCCTAAAATCAAGCCTTTAATAACATTATTACAAGCAAGAATGGGTTCCTATTTAAGAAGAATAGCAAGAACAAAACCCAGCTGCTGCTGCTGTACTCCAAATGAGAGCTACCTAAATCCAAAGTGGCATGACGTGACTCCTAGTCATTGGGAATCTCTGATTTGCCAGCTGCAGTTGCTGATCTCTTTGCCAGACTGTGTCCGGTTATATGACTGAAAAATCACTGGATATGTTAGTTATGGCACTGACCGACTTTCCAGCACTGTCAAGCACGATGCTTTGTCTGTCACCCAGTAGCTTGCTGCCTGATTGAGCTGGTGCCATATGAAGGGTTAACATGTACAGTCTGCTCGGCCTACTCTTGTTTTTTCATTTTTCCTTTCTGTGGGGGTACACAAAACACAAGACATCTGACTGACAAGCTTCTCTTCTGTTTGTGAGCTCCAAAACACTGCATTCCTTGCTCTGTGACAGTGCGTTATATGCATTGTACTTTCAGCTGAGCACTCATTGGTTGTCAGCTTTCGCACACACAGAGCCCATCCTTACAACTCAACAGAAAATCAGACCAGTCACAGACTACCTGGAGTGAGTCGCTGGGTAGGACACATTACAAGACAGGCCTTCATGGTACTTGTTAGGATTATGTGATTGAAGGCTACAACCGTAAAATTGCTGGAAAAGTCGTCTAATATGACTTGGCCTTAAGCTTGCCTTACTCCTGCATGTTAGTAGGTGTTGAAATACTCATCAGCGCTTTATCTTTGCAGTTTACTTCCTAGAGATGGGTCCTGGTATCCTGCATGGTTATACACAAGATGCTATATCTTATCACCACTACACTACCACGCCACTTCACTAACTGTGCTGATGTAGCTCTGCCAGTTCATGAGGTTCAAGAACTGATGTGCATAAAATGAATCCATGTTTGCTGCTGATGATTAGGCCACTGGGTAACATGCATCTGTGTCTGTCCATCGAAAACCTGTGGTGGAATTTGGAATGATAATATTTAAGCATAATTAACTGAATAGAAAGAGCTTGCAAATGATAGCACACACATCTGTTTGCTCAAGTGAAACATGTAAAAATAGGCTGCAGGCCATGTTTAAATGCATGATAGGAGATGGCTGGAATGGTAGTGCAGTTCCAAGGGCTGGGTTCAGCTTCTGCTCAGATGTCTGTGTATGTGGAGTTCAAATGTTCTGGAAACATTTTAGCTTAGGCACTGCAAAAATGCATCTATTACTCATTTACTGTTATGTAAGTAGACCTTAACATAGGCTTGTTTGGCCTTCATAACATTTATAAAACATCAGTTATTCATCTCTGTGCAGTGTGGCATATTGACATGATGGTAAAATGATTTGTGAATACGGAGGATTCATAAGTCTTATGTTAAATATGTAATTTAAAAGAAATGTGTCCCAGTTGAGCCACCTCAGAACACACTGAAGTGTTAGTGGGTAACATTGCAGAGATGAATAAACACTTTACTGATGCTTTGTTAATGTTACGAAGACCCAAAGAAATGCATGTTAGGGTTAGTCAGACATATTCTAACCCGCTTAAGTCCTGAACATGGGCTGTGGAGGTCTGCAGGATCCAATCCCAGCTAGCATGGGGCAGGGACAGGGTGCCAGTCCATCACAGGGCAAACACACACATCCACCCCAAGAACACAAAGGGGCCAATTTAGGATTGTCACTTTACATACCTTGGATGTGTTTGGACTGTGGATGGAAACTGGAGCACCTGGAGGTGACCGAACGCTGGTCTCCTTACTTACTCTGAGGCAGCAGTACTACCACTGTGCCACCACAGTGCCCTGAAAGTTAAAGTCTTGTTATATAATAGTAAATGACTAATAGATTTCTTTTTTTCCAGCACCTAAAGTAAAATGTTACCAATGTTCTTTGCCATATTTGTTTGGAGTTTCTCTGAGTACATTGGCTTCTTCTCAAAATCATATTAGGACTCTAAACTGGCCAAGTGTGAATGAGCTTCTTCCAGGGTTGGTTCATGGGATAGACTCTGAACATTCAAATTGAAAGAATAGGTTCAGAAAATGAATGATTATCTGTTGCTGTATTATATTTGTAACTCATTATGAGCTTGTCTTTGTTAAAGAAAGCTATATATGGGAAGGAAAGGAATTAGACTGCTGCAATAGGGTGGCATGACATCCAGAGGTGGTTTCTGTCGTACAGAGGGTTTGATAATAGATGGGTGGATAGATGGATGAAACAAAAGCAGCAGAACTCAACCTAGCTATTTGGTGGTGATTTACTGCATAACGAGAAAGACAAGAACTGAAGAAAAGTCAAGAAACGCAAATCTTGGAGTAGAAATCAAAGCACCGTAATTGCCTGAGACCCAGGTATTGTTCCAATGGAAGCAAACGTGTAAAAACAAATTTGATCAACAGATATTTTGCACCCCGGCCAATGTCTAAGTAGGTGAATGCAGGAAATTGCAAACATTTCCACAGAATTATAGAGAGCGCAATTCACCGAGCAAGATCTCTAGTTTAGAAATGAGAACATGTTCTATATTCTGTATACTTTAGTTAGTACTGTGTTTGGGTAAGAGCCAGTGGAAATTATATTACAAAACAAAGCTCTTCCTTCAGTCTAGCAGCCTAATGAATCTCACCCTGGGCCTATTAACAAGTCCTCTACACCTTTCAGAGTAAATTACAGATATTACTAAACATGACGCTCTACAAAAGACTTAATTAATCAAAATGATGCCAGCAATGAGGGAAGGAGAAGAAGAAGAAGAGTTGGAAAGTTCCTTGAGTCCCAGCAGTGAAAATGTGCAAATTACATATCTCAGCATTAAGAATGTGCAAATTAATTTGACACCATTACTTAAAATAAGAACAATATACTGTAAGTTACTGTTGCCTACAGATTATTTTTTCCATCCCCTGACATTTAAAGACAGACCGTTTCATTGGTGCTATTAGTGGATATATCAGGATCACTTCAAATTCCTCAGGGATGTTGTAGAAAATGCAGGCAATTTTTCTGAGCCTGCTGATGAACTGTTGCTGTCGGATTGCTGTTGACACTTTTTGCTCAGTGAACTATCTTATCTATCTTGAGTATTTAATGACACGAATACACAACAATCTAAAATTTTAAAATATTGAATTGTCCAACGTCAATGACAGCCTTCCTTCTAATCAATAAAAAAACATCAGAGCATGGGTTGCATTCCCTTAGGCAGAGCAATACATCATTAATAACTCTGGGTGCTTCTGGCACTGCTTGGGGTGAAATTATAAGCTTCATGATAGCGCTCAGTGAGAGCCACCTGCAAGACTAACAGTGATATTGTAGAGAAGAGGACAGGAAGGCTCCATTGGCTGTAACAATCATTGATGTGTGCTCCATAAGAGAATTCAAGATGTGCAACAACTGAGGGATGGCATCTCATAATAAAATGAGTGAATGGTATTGTGTGTTATATTAAACGGTGATGATAAGGTCCCAGATAATGGGTGGATGGATGGAGGATAAAACCATTTTATAAATGGAAGGCAGGGATAGACTGGATTCCCAACATAAATGGATGGCTCCTTGCCTGGTTGAAACACCTATATAATGAACAGAGAGTACTAATGGATGGGCATCCCAATCAGGATGACTTGGGTTACCTTCTTTGGGCAGAAGTACAAAATAGAAGGACATGGGCAGAAGACCTTACAGGGCTATATACTTCCCCAATTTACGAGGTGGCAGTGTCCCTTTGCTGGATCTCCCATGTGCACACCTGTAGGTCAACCTGTGAGTTGCAGTCTTGTTGGGAAGCCTTGCTGGGTGCCAGCAGAAGTAGCTGCTGGGACAAAACATCCATATACTGAGGAGATTAGAACATAAATTTGAAAAACAAAAGAAGGCCATTCAGTCCATCAAGTTTGTTTAGCTAATAGCAAAGCTGGCCCACTCAATCAGACACTTCTTCAAGGTTCTTAAGGTTTCTGCTTCAACTATATGACTCGATAGTTTGTTTCAGATTCCCACAAATCTTTACATAAAGAAGTGCTTCCTAACTTCAGTCCTAAATGTACTTTCCCTAAATTTCCACTGGTGCCCTCGAGTATGTGATTCAACGTTAAGTATTTCCTTGATGCAACTTGTTACACCACAAGTACTCCTGGATCTGGCATACAAGGAGCCAACTTACTCAGGGAATTGGAGTTGGGAGAGAAGGAAGACAAAGCTCGCCTATATATTTAAATCTAAATGCCATCAGAACAGCACTTTTGTATATTGAACTGCAGGAAGACATTACACCTGCAGAAATTTGGATGCTGAGTCAATAGTGGGACATTGTAGAAAACAAGCAATGAATCTTAAATTCGCTAAGGTACAAAAAGAGGCTTAAAGATGATACTGTACCATATGAATAATCAAAATCTTTTAACAACTTTAATGTTTACTCCAAAATGGCCACAGCCATCCGTTTTATCCGAGTTTTCAATTTTCTGAGGTAGCATCAATCCATATTATGTCAGATAATAAGAGTTCTACTGTATACATTGTCACACACATGCGAGTAGCAGGATGTTGTATGGACCAAGAGAAGGTAATTGCACACCAGGCCAGGGGGTGGGGGGATGCACTAAACCTTCTCCAGTTATCTCTACAGACTAGCTGTGGGAAAACCTGTCTGACTCAGCACTCAACACTGAAGACATCACTTCCCATTCCAGCGGCCAGGATGATGTCACTTCTGGTTCTGGTGCCTAGACCAACGTCAGAAGATGGTCACTTCTGGTTCACATACGTCACTTCTGCTTTGATCACTTAAAACCACCATCTTGCCAAACCTTCATGTCAGTTCATGTCTGGACTCCAACCAAGACACTGGTCTCAAAAAATCAACCCATTGCAGCCAGCGATAATATACGGGTGGCTGTCCCAAACCTTTTAAGTGTGTTGAGTCTGATCTTTACACAACATACTGTACATGTACATATATACTGTATATATATATATATATAATGTATATATATATATATATATACTGTATATATATATATCCATTCATCCATCCATTATCCAACCCACTATATCCTACAGGGTCACGGGGGTCTGCTGGAGCCAATCCCAGCCAACACAAGGAATGGCAGGAAACAAACCCCGGGCAGGGTGTCAGCCCACCGCAGGGCGAGCACACACACACACCAAGCAAACACTAGGGACCGAACCTGCATGTCTTTGGACTGTGGGAGGAAACCGGAGTGCTCAGAGGAAACCCACGCAAAAACGGGGAGAATATGCAGGGTCCGGGTCTCCTAACTGTGAGGCAGCAGCGCTATCACTGCGCCATCGTGCCACCCATATATATATATATATATATTGATATGTATATTGGCCACCAGGGGTTGCTCTAGCCACCCAAACCCCGACACAGATATAAATCTTGCCACCCAGCACATCTTTATTATAGTGGAGGAGTGTTTTTTTTTCTTGCTCCCCACAAAATAGCACAGTTCCCAAGCACCAAAGTGCAACAGAGCACAGTCCTTTCCTTCCTTCCTTCTCTCTTCCTTATTCCACCTCCATTCCTCCCCTGGCAAGCTTCATCCTTTTCTTCCCAACTCTGGCTCCCCAAAAATAGCGAGGCAGCTCCTTTTGTTCAGCTCCTGGGAATGCTCCAGGTGGCTCATCAGTGTTACCTGGAATCACTCCCAGGTGTGGTGGAAGTCCAAAGTAGGGCTCTGCAGCTCCCCCTGGCAGCCCATACAGAACCCAAGAGGGCTAGCTTAAACTCCAACTCTCTTGAAGCCCTGTGGGAATCCATGGAGCCACAGCAACCCAGGGGAGATGCCCTCTAGTGATCATGGGGAGGCAGTGCCCTCACACATCTGCTCCCCAAGTTTTTCCAGTATGACAACCTCCCAGCCAGGCAATGGCCTCGGCCATCCCCACAATATACTGCATAGACAGCAAGCTTGGGCTGGTGTCCCTGATGGAATGGTTCAAGATTTCTTACCCGGCTGGGAGGCTAAGCCAGTACTATGTCAAGAAGAAAGACAGGGGTCTCAACAAGGAGATTGGCAGAAGGTGCCCACACTGTAATGGAGATACTGATCCTGGACGGACTTAGTCAAAGGTACTTACATGGCCAGTAAGACAGCATGCTGGAAAAACAGAGGAAGATAACTTATCTGAACTACATGCTTTCCTGAGACACTAGATGGCAGCATCCATAGACTACAGTGTTGAGAGGGTAAGCTGTGAGGCATCTGCCTGACCCAGAAGTACTTCTTATGGACAATACCCTGGTACAGGACGTTATGCTGGGTCTTGTATAAGAGGAGCATCTCTGCCTCAGTCAGAGTGAGGAAGAGTCGGAGTCGAAAGAGGAGCTGGGCAGCACTTACTGGGGAGAAGTGGAGCAAAGAAGAGAAAGAATTAAACTGCTGAACTGTGCCGTGTTAATTGAGAGAAAACTGTTAAAGATGGTCTGATGAATAAATATTCATATTTTGAGCCTGGGACTCTGGCTGTAAAGCTGTGTTTGGGATTTCAGGTGCTGCAACATCCTCTAGTAGTCACTATACAGTATATATATATATATATATATATATATATATATATATATATATATATATATATATATATATATATATATATATATATATATATATATATTTATAAATTCAGTCAAAAGTTTGGACACATATCTAGAAATGTTTGTTTTGATAGATATTGACACCTTTACTCATCAACATACCATTATATTTATTTAAAAATGCAACCAAGATGTCACTAGCATTGCCAATGGCTATTACTGTTTATATACAGTATATAGCAACAAATGATTTCATTACTTTGAATTAAGATAGTAATGTGAAAGTCATCCCTTTTGAGAAGTAGCACTATTTATCTAAAGGGCTTACAGTTCAGCTCCTCACCATCTGTCATTTTTGGGAGTCAATTAGAGGCTCTGCATTGCACAGACAAGTTAGCAAAAGATTATGATCTAGGGCTGGAGATGGAGTGGAAAACTGGCTAAGGCACTGGACTGGGAAGTACAACAATGCAAGTTTGATTGGTAGCACTGATCTTCTATGTGACCCTGAGAAACTCATCTATCGTCCTATGCTTAGACTATAAATGAACTAAGTGTATGTTTCTGTGTGAGTGTGTGTGCCCAATAACTGACTGACATCCCATCAAAGGCTGACTCTTTCCTTATATCCAATACTGCAGAGATATTGTATGCTTCCAGTGCCCTTGACCCTGCAGGTGGGCTTAGATAATAGATGAGCGCGTGGAACTGAAAATAAATAAATATACAGCAAATACTGTAGGTTTTTAGGGTGTTTATTGTCACATTTACAGAGTATAGTAAAATTCTTACTTGCTTGTGCTAAATAATATGCGACAGGTCACCATTCTCCTGCATAATATATAGCCAGTATTTTAGTATTCTTGTCTTGAGACTTGCTGTTCCACCACCTGGTGAATACTATATACACAGAGTAGCTAAGGTAAGCTGGCCTAGCAGGTGTATATTCTAAAAATAATGCATCACCGTAGCCCATTTGAAGTTCTTTCAAGAACACAACAATTCCAGAGCTATCCACTGCTGGAACAGAAGTACCTAAAACTAAAACTGGTGAGGTTAGATTAGTCCGAGTGCTGCACTAGGGTTATAAATCTAGAAGGTGGTATTCTTTTCATAATAAAATTCAAGTCGGTCCTGATGCCCCACCCTTGTTTATCAGTCACATTTCAGATAAGCTCTTTGAATTAAATTGTATTTCAAAGAAATTCCTCTGCGCATTCCAAAAAGGATGCTGACTCTGCGGGGCTGTCACCTTGTGACTTCAATCTCTGATTCCATGTCAAGCCGGTTATGTGCACTTCCCGATGTCTTAGTTTTCCCCACAATTTACCTTGCATTTATACCATCCTGTATAACACCTTATTCTCTTGTGATACAATTTATTCAATTTCTGTCTTTTTTGTTATGCACCTCGTGAAAGTAATTTTTGTGAAAGGAGCTATATAATATAAAAATTGATGGAGTCTAAACGAATGAATTCAAAACAGCACTGACTAGGAAAGCATATCTGCTGATGCGGCACAGCTGCGAGTCTATACTGAGTAAATATATACTGTACATTGGATAATAAAGCGTGCGCTTTGCTACGATACTTTTTTCTCTTGGCAGGCAATCTGAACACAAATGACAGTCTAAAAACTGAGCAAAAACATTATATTTACAGGGAGCACATCAATTGAGGGAAGACAGCAATTAAATCACAGCCACAGAGTGCCTGTGTAATTACAGTTTTGCCTCGTGTTGCTAAATCCACATGAGGAGAAATATTATTTTTGTCATCCGACCGAACGTTGTGAATGATGAGTGGTGGGAGGAAATACCAGCTACGTGATTTTTTTTTTTAACTCTTTAAGATTTGGATGTTTATCTTAATTATTCAATAGTTTCTCCGATGACCTTTAAGGCTTCCCCATCATTACCCTGACTCAAGTTGGTTTTGCACTGATGTCTCTGTCATTGTGTAATTGTTTTCTTTTTTTTTTCATGTGCCCACATTTTTGGACCTCTTTTTGTGTCACCCTGTCCTCTTCAAGCAGTTTGGTTGTCCCATTAGTGCTTTCAGATAGAGTTGTGATGGACAGACTTTCCCAGCTTGTTGTTCTTTACAAATTGCATTACGTTGACTTTCAGTGTTAATTTACAGTGCCTATTAAAAGTATTTACCCCTTAGAATTTTTTTACATTTAATTGCTATAAAACATTGAATCACAATGAATTCAATTGCCATTTTTGAGACAAGGAAAGACTCTTTAATGCTAAGCAAAGTGGTCTAAATTAATTGAATATAAAATAAAAATAATCAGTCACATAAGTATTCACTTTCTTTAATGTGACACACCTAAATCATACCAGGTATAGCCGGATGGTTCCACAAATAACATATTTAGTTCACTGGATGTTATCATCTGAGGAAAACAAGAAAAATCCAGATAGAAAAAGACCAGGCGCTGGATTTGAACCCAGGATCCCTATGAGACAGCAACACAAGCCATTAGGCTACAATGATGTCCACTTTCAATTCAATTTGCTTCACTTCAGTTCAATCCAATGCATTTTTGGAAGGAACTCCAACACCAACATAGACACAACTCTTGGCTACAGAATTTGCTTCCATCATTTACCCAATTATTTTGTCAGTTACTTTTATGTCAATTAGATTAATATGTGGATGAAAACAAAAAAAGAAAGTTACCAGTGCTATCGAGTAATGAACTCAGGGGTTTCAGTTCCGAGGCTCATTTTGGGACCCCAGATAGCCAACAGGATGAATTGCCGAGCTGTTCCCAGAAGTTTCCACCAACATCCTAAAGATGCATTAGTTAAGGTACCTGGTGAATTTTACATTGGTCCTGTGTAGAAGAGCGAGTCTGTGGCCAACCTAGCATTCTATCTCCACCTTCAGGACCCTCAGCTGGATATCAAGGGTATAAAAATGGATGGACTGGTATATGCCATAAGGATTGGCATTTAGCATTTTGATATCCATAAAACATAACTTGGTTTCACTGTCATCTTGAATTAAATGAATTGTAAAGCCTAGCTTATTAGGTCCCTTATGATAGTCTAAAGCACCGAGACTGTTATTCTAGGGCAGAAAGTGCAAAAAAAAAAAAAGAAGAACCTGTGTGTTACAGTGTAATGTGTGATGTTTCTTCTCAAGACAAAGACAACTGTGAGCCATTTGTATTGACAATGTGTGGAAGAAGAGAGGAAAAGAGCTGCTGCAAACACAGTCAAATGTAATGAGATTATTGTCGCAGCACAGTGTTAAATTTAGTTCAAGGTAATAGGAAATGTTCACACACTGCCAGGCCCGGATGCTTAGAAACAGAAAATAAATTATTAATTAAAAAGAATTCTAGGAGACCTAACTTTTATTCACCAGCACACTCTTACTGTGTTGTTAACTGAAAATCCATCTGGATGGCCTGCACATGTACAGCCGATTCAGAAAGCATTCAGACCCCTTCACTGCATTTAAATGGATACATTTGCCAATCTACACTCAATAACCCATAATGACAAAATTTCAGAATTGTTTTCAGAAAGGTTTGCAAATTCATTAAAAATCAAAAACTCAAATCTCCTTTAGGTACCCTTGCTGTGGCCTTCCAAATTGTGATCAGGTGGGTCCTGTTTGCTTTACTTCTCTATGAGACGTGTTTAGAACTTAATAGGCACCCATTGGCTGCAAAACTGAATTGATTGGGCATCATTTAGTAAGTCACACATGTACGTGTGTACAGCAGGGTCCACAATTCACACTGCATGTCGGGACAAAAACCAAGCTATGAAAATTAAAGGAGGACTCTGTAGCCTTTCATGATTGGATTGTGGTGAGGCATTGATCAGGGCAAGGGGATAAAACCATTTCTAAAGCTTTGAGTGTGGAAACACATTCCAAAATCTTCACTGGTTAAACTCAGCCCCATTGTTTTGGACCCATTAACATTAAAGTAAAATGAAAAAAAAATGCATACAATCATTCATTACACATTTCATTGTGATTTACTGCATACCAAGATAACACATTGCAATGTTTTCCTTATTCCCACAAAGATGGCCATATTTACTGTATCACAGCAACGCAAGGCCCCAACAACCCCCATGGCATTCTTTAAAGTTCGGATTCAATTGCTTATAATCTGATGGACAGACTATTGCCTACTAAATGAGGGAGGTGTTTCAACTTTCAAATGACACCATATTCCACTTTCTATGTTTTCCATTTTCGAATCTTGAAACTATTGGTGTTGCTATTAATATATACAGTACAATATCTTTTCCAACTATATATATATATATATATATATATATATATATATATATATATATATATATATATTCAGACAGAGTAAAAACTGCCCTTCAAAATGACACATAAACCATGGGTCTTCAATAATGGATAAGTATGTTACGTATACTTGTTTGAAAACAGTAAAAGCTGAGAAAAAGAGTCCTCTTTTTTGTACTGCCTCAAAACAGTGAAACTTAAAATATTCCTTGTAGATATTTCATAACATTTTCTTTTGTGTGTTCCTGGCACTTTCACTGACACTTTTATAGAGTTTGGAAGCTTTTTCCAACACCTATGGAAAAAATAATTTTCAAAGTTTTTTGGTAAAAAAAAACATCACTGAATTTTACAACTTATTCTGTTGCAACATATGTGTACAACATAAGTAATTCTCTAATTCTGAAAGTGAAATGTCTTACCATTATTTGGGGGGTAGAACATGAATATTGAGTGAAGGATGATGAAGTTATAGCCAGTGGCACACATGTGCGAGTAGGAAACAGCTAAAGGGCCTAAATGACAGTAATTCTGTGTCAGACCAGGGGGCGGCGGGGTGCACTGACTGTTTCTCTCAATCTCTTGCAGACCACTCTCGGGAAATCCCACCAGGTTCCGGCCCTAGAGATGATGTCATTTCCGATTCTGGCCCTAGAGATGACGTCACTTCCATTTCTGGCCCTAGAGATCATAGACATAGACGCCACATGACCAGGAGCATCATATGTCAACGTCGTCGCCATATTGCGAGTGGCACTGCTGTGGAGTGAAGTAATGGATAAAGATGCTTCATACATGTGCTGCTTGGGATCGTACAAACTGCTGTACACTCCAAACCAGATCCCGGAGGATTACATTTCATAGGTAAGGCTGTTTACGGTTATATTTGGCCATTAGAAAATACCATTTTGTAATCTTAACTTTAGCTACGCCAGGTTAAGCTAGCAAAGCTATGCATTTATGTGCTCAAGTGATCCTCCAAAAAATGTTTTGGCAAAACATATTTAGTCACTAACTATGTAGATTATTGTTAGCTGTTAACATTTTTCAAACTCTGAAGGTTTCCCAAAGAAATCCACCTCAGGAAGCAGTGGGAGGTAGTCCTTAGACGGGATTTTGAGAAAGCTGTCCTGTGATGTGTGCCGTGCTAGTTTGGTAACAGATGCTGTACCGGCATCATATGATCAAAGCTACCACTTGCTCACATTTAAAAACAAAGGAGTTTGATGATTCCTTCTGAGGGTACAGTCAAGGTGGTCAAAGTAGCTAAGCGTGTTATCCGACAGTCGACATTAGGGCAAGCTGTCAGTGTATCCTTGATCAATCAGTTTGTTCGGGCTAAGATTGGTTCAGATGATGCTCTTTTTTTAAGGAGTACATTTAGGAAACACAGTTTGAAATTGACAACCATCATTTAATGCTCATGTCTTTAGTAGTGTCTGTCTTCCACAAACTAAGCTTGCACCATATTGCCAGATTGAATATTCTCAAATTACAGGATCTGAGTGAGCAAGAGGGAGATCAGTAAGGTAGGAGAGAGCAAGACTGTGGAGAGCTTTAAATGTTCAGAGCTGTGTTTTGTATTGTATTCAGTAGTGAACAGGGAGCCAGTGAATTTGAACGAGAATAGGTGTAATATGTTCAGTGGATTTAGAACAGGTTATTATCCTGGCAGAAGAATTCTGAAGAAGTTGTAAGCGATGGATACGATACGATACGTGGGATGCCAGATAGAACAGCATTACTGTAATATCTATACGTGAGGTGACTCGGGCATTAACCAATACTTCAGTACTGTGTTGCGTAAGAACAGGACGAAGTCTAGAAATGTTTCGGAGATGGAAGAAGGCAGTCTGAGAAATGTTACTTATATGGGAGGAATTATTTAATAATAATATTAACAATAATGATAATAATAATTATCTGCGGTGGGCTGGCGCCCTGCCTGGGGTTTGTTTCCTGCCTTGCGCCCTCTGTTGGCTGGGATTGGCTCCAGCAGACCCCTGTGACATTGTTGTTAAGATATAGTGGGTTGGATAATGGATGGATGGATAAAAATAATTATTATTATTATTATTTAATAATTGCCATTATTAGTGTATAAATGGATATAAATAATTGCATTTAAACGGTTCGCCAAAATCTGTTGTATGTAAATGATATTGTTTTAAACGTTTTTGTTTTTTCATCAGAAAACCCAGTTTCCACGTCTACCTGTATTAGTTTAAATGGCACTTTTGCCACTCACAATATGGTGGATGCGCAGATGTAGTGTGTCGACTGGGAAACATAATGAATACAGTGTCTATCTATATATGTCTATGCTAGAGATGATGTCACGTCCGGTCCCGCCACTAGAGATGATGTCATTTCCGGTTCCGGCCATATAGATGACGTCACTTCCTTAACCGGCCATCTTAGCTCTAAGATTTCAGTTCTGTTTTGGACTCCGACTTGTGAACATATCACAATTATTTAAAACCTTTTGCAGCCAGGGCACATTATATGGGTGGCTGCCCCAAACCTTCATAATGGAGAACATTTTTTTTAATAATTTATTAATACTAGTAGTAGTAGTAGTAGTAGTATAATGGTAGTGCATTAATAAAATATTTTATTATAAGCAGGAATTGCATTTCATGTTCAAAATTGTTAAAAGTCCCATCTTTTCAGGGCCCCAGTTTTGTCTGTGTATTCATCCCATGTTTTTCTGCCTTCGCTCTGAGCTGTCCAGTTAGGGCTGAGTAATGTGCAATGCGTCTATTGGACTGTTCCAGGTGAGTGAGTGCCCATCTTCTGGCTGTTGCTGCCTAAATACGATCCATTTCCCCAGGCAGTGCCATGCAAGATAAAGATGGACAGGACATTTCCAGAGAACCTCCATTTTTATGTGTGTAATGTTGCTAAAGCAGGTTGTGGCAGCATTCACTGTCTAAAATGCTATATAAAATAAGGCTGATTTTTAGTTAAACACACAGACAGACTGTAATCTTTCTCAAGAAAAAATAAAAAGCACAGAAAACATGGCTGGTGCATTTGGATTGACAGATTCTAAATGTCTGGACTTCATGCTGACGGAATCAACACTTAAATGGCAAAGGATAAAAAAGTAGCTTGAAGAACGAGCAGATAGTCAACCTGGAAAATAAGATCAAGGGGCTAAACGAAGTTCCCTCAGGTCTGTGCTCTGTGTCCCGCGTCTCGACTTAACCACATCAGAATAAGAACGGTGAGCATTCCTGTCCACTAGGATTCGTTCCTTTCCTGCAGGCTAATCTCCAACCCAGTGATCGCCGCAGGGCATTATCTGCTTTGCCTCTCACAAGGTGCACACGGCTTCGTCAGGGAGACTCCTGCACAGAGTAATTACCTGTGACAAATGAAAAATTGCTTTCTACCTTTTCCTCTAAAAAAGCGTCTTCACAGTCAAGACCTCTGCTCAGCGTGGGGGCTGAACAGAGGCAAGAAATGTAGGCGCCCTTATGGGTACTATTGATTATTGCGGCATCTCCTAGTTTTCTTGTCTGCAGAATTAAAAGGCCGAGTTTTTGTTAAGCCAGCACATACACCTTTAAAGTTCCATCGCTCTGTAATTTTAAAGGTGTCAAAGAAGTTGCTAAAAATGCTTATCTTATCCGGTCTGTCCATTACAGCTAGACAGCCCAAGCTGTGGTTTTCAAATTCAAACTACTGCCACAGTTTAACCTAATTTCTACCAATGAGGTAGCAATTAACATTTACAGTGCCTATAAAAAGTACACAGCATTGAATCATAGTGGATTTAATTTGGTCTTTTTAACATTGATCAACAGAAAAAGACTCTTTAATCACAATTAATTACAAATAAAAAACACAAAATAGCTGATTACATAAGTACTCACCCCCTTCAAGTCAGTATTTAGTAGATGCACCTTTGACAATAATGACAGCCTTCAGTCTGTGTGCCTCTGTGTGTCTCTTTCCATTAGCTTTGCACATCTCCGCACTGCCATTTTTCTTTGTAACACTGCTCAAGCTCTGATTGTGATGTTGATCGTGAGTTAACAACCTTCTTCAAGTCCAGTCACAAACTCTCATTTGGACTGAGATGTGGTCTCCGACCCATCCATTCCAGGATAATTAACATTGTTGGTTTTTAAGTCATTTCTGCGTAGATTTAACTTTATGTTTGGGGTTGTTGTCTTGCTGGATAACACATCTTCTCCCAAAGCAGTTTTTTTTGCAGACTTGATTTTTTTTCCAGTATTTTGTTGCATTCATTTTACCCTCACAAGTCTTTTTAGGGCCTGCTGCAGAGAAGCATCTCCATAGCACGATGTTGCTAGCACCAATGCATCACACGTGTGCAGTGTTCAAACATGGCATTTAGTCTAATGGTCATGAAGCAAAAGTGGAATCATGAACATAAACAAAAAATAAAGCAAATTAGTGTAATACTGACTAATTGTGTGGACCTTTTGAGGGATATAATAAATGTGGACTACCTCCTCAAGATCATAAAACATTACACACATGATCTTACTGGCACATGAATTTCACTAGAATTGTAGAATCCTCTTGCTTCCATTGTTTCTAATTGTTGTTAGGACTTTGGGCCACACTGATGTATCATGGTTTCTTCCCTAGATATTACATTCTTCATAAAATTTCTCGTGGTTCAAATTCATTTATTCTCCTTGTAACATTCGATGCAGTGATGCTTGTGGTCTATGGCCAGCCAGTCATCCTGGCCAATACCCCCAGGCCGCCACATGGAGCTCTCCCTGCAGCATAAAGGTGCCCCGAATACCAGTAGGGAATTATGGACAATGGAGTTTTCATCCTCAGCCCTGCTGGATACCACAGGGACCACTAGATGGAGCTGCAGGGAGGAGCAAAGAATATTTGCCCTACACCCCGGGAGTACGTCCGAGTCACATGGACAAAAGGAATGACGTGCTTCTGGGGTGAAGAAGAAGACTTTTTTTCTGAACCGGAAGTGATAGGAGATCACATGGACTGGGGGATTGGAAACACTTCCGGGTCAGGGACTATAAAGGATTGTGGGAGAGCCCCAGACGTCGAGCTGAGCTGGGTGGAAGGGTGGCAATGCGTCTGGGAGTGGTGGATTGTTTATTGATTGTGGATTATTGTTCATTTATTGTATTGTGGAGAGGATGGTGCTTTGTGCACTGTGTATTAATAAAAAGTAAACTTGTTGGACTTTTACCTAGTGTCTGACGTATTGTCCGAGGGTTCAAGAGGACGATAGCGCCCTCTATCTGTCACATGCTTCATTTCAAAAGTCAACGGATCTTACTTGTGTTTAGTTGTTCATTAGACAATAGTCACAAATGAAGTCTGAGACACTGAAATCAGCAATTTCCTGGATTCTTTGTGAGACTCATTCAGTGCCGCAACACCCACAGGTTCAATTTCTCATCAAAAGCAGTTGGGCACTGTAGAGAAGCCCCTCACAATTAAAACAAGCAGACTTCTCCCAGCTTCACACGTTCTTCTACAAACTCTGATTCTTATTCACTAAACAGCAGAACGGGCATCTGAATAAGGTAACCAAAGCTTTTATCTCCCTCCAGTCTTGAGGGTGTTTTGTTAAGAAGTCAGTCTGGAAAGACCACTGGACTCTTAATACCAGGGTGCTGTGAATCTAACTGAGCGGTCATTCAAACCGCCTGTGCTTAACAGATACAACATGGGCCCACCTAGTGCACGTCTAGGTTACTGTACTGTACATAATGTTAACATCTAGACATTCATATCCATATCCCTTGACTGTTTGGATGTTCATTTTTACTGGAAGCTGCTGTCCACGGTGTACTTCTTCTCTTAATCTGCACTAATTCTTTCTGCTCCCTAAGCCAACAAGTAATGAAGGGTGCTGCACTACAAATAAAGCAGGTGGACGCGATTTAATGCGCGTGTGTGTACATATGATGAGGTCACTTGATGACTCAGCTGACTTGGAAAGGCACTATATACACTTAGATTGATTTTCCTTTATTGTTGCTTCTTTTTTTGTCCATTCCACATACATACTGCCTGCCAAGCTCATCTTTTGTTAAATTTATTTTCTTTCCATTTTGTGCATTTATTTTTCATTCCGGTCTTTGAATACTGATCAAATGATTTTATTTTTTTTAATTTAGCAGGTTTGGCAGTAAGCTCCATCCCAAAAAACAAGCCTATTTGTGGGAACAGTGGCTTGTTCGGCATCACACACTCACAGCCAGTGGTGAGATTTGAATGCATTGACCGGGTGATGTCAAGTCCCTCTTCTTAACCACAGTGCCCCCCATTTCCCTTTCTCTACACATCACATACTGAACCTCGCTATCTCTTTTAAATGTTCTCGCGCCTTCCTCACGGCCTTTTTATTCTTCATCAGGATCTCTGGGGAAATGAAACTACAGAATAGCAGAGCAGCCGCTCACTTTTAGAAACAACAGAAGAGTTGCATATTTTATAACCTTTCTGGTGCAATTTCGCATCTCACTCTCAGGAAGATGTTTTGCAACATGACAGGTTAACTCTTTTTTTTAATGGCACGTGGCTGTGAAAAAAAAAAATCCTTGTCACAAGGTAGGTGACATTGGTGTCATCACTCTTTGATTCCTAAAGTGGGTAACGTTCAATGAGTCACTGATGGTCCAGTGCTATAAGGCATGGTAACTGATATTTAATATTGCTTCCCTTCACACTATAAAGCCTCACTTGGGAGAATGTTTTTTTCTTAGTTTTATTACAAAAATTCACATAAAAGAACAAGATTTCTTCTCAGTTTCCCTCGGTTCCTTCACATAATATGGGATTTTCAGTGAAACTTACAATGAGTGTCTGAATTTGTTGTCCATTCCCTGGAGATTCTGCACCTCAGAAATATACCAATGCGGCAGCTCTAGGCAGAAATTAGGACACAGAAAACCTTCTGCATGTTACTGTGTATGCTTTGTGTTATTTATTGTCAAAGATCTCGACTAAAAGTATATTACTTTTAGCAAGGAGCTACACGCACTTACTGACTGGCAGCTTGGACATCCAGATTCTAAAGGCCAGGTCACGTTACACGACTTTACCAGTCATTTTCAGTCATAAACTTCATTTACATAATCTTAGAGGATTGGAGACAGTCATAGCGCACTCCTGTCTGTGTAGTCCGACATCTCAAATGACCAATCTGTAACTTGCCTGGACAAAATCAAACAACCCAAAGGGGCGGGTTTTGTGTATGCCATAACCAATGAACGCTCTCCTGGAAATACAGTGCATATAACGCCACAATGAGGAATAAGGAAGGTGGGTGTTGTGGACCTCCCCAACAGAAGGGAGGCTCATCTGATGCCATGTGTATTACATTCCATGATAGAATTAAAAAAAGAAAAAAGGCCAAAGATTACAGTTGAACTGACCATAACTGTAAAGCCTTCATAGAGCCACTGGCTCTGTCAGGCAGCACATTATTGGCTATCAGAAAATGAGGTGAGCTTGCAATACTTTGAAAATATGAAACTGTGCTGGAAAGTTTGACATATGCTAAGAATGGGAGTCGTGTAATGTAACATTAACTTAAGCAGTCACATCTCAAGGGACCAGGTTACCAAGTTCTCAAGGATGTATGTATGTTTGTGTTGTTCTGCTGATGCTGCATTAATAAGTTAGGGAGGATGTTTGTGGGAGGCCAGCGAACAGAAAAACTTTCATCAAAATGAATCTTTTTACACAGTGTACTTCACTGAAGGAATTTCAGGTGTAAGGCAAATAGAAAGGTGTGCTATTTTGTCAAAAGAATATTGGTCTTCACAAAGGTAAAATGGGCGTGAGGCCTCCATAAATAAACCAGGAAGCAAGCCAGAACCTTGACTAACCTGCCAAGAAGATAATTCATTTAAACTCATCCAGACCCGCAAATACTAACTATCTGCTGGCCCCAAAAATGAGAAGGTGAGAAAACAACACAAAATATCCACAAATACTGTATGTCAAAAAGCTCCACAAGAGGGAGGATAAGTGTCAACCACTGTCTTGTGAAAAAAAGGGCAACATGGAATCCTTATAAATCAAAATCAAATAAAAATAAAATTCAGGAAAATGCTCAACAGAGCAAAAAGAGAAAAATTGAGTTGCCTAAAAGGCGATCTTAAAGCAAACAAGCCAAAAACTCTAACCAGAAATCAGAATCCTTAAACAGAGACAAGAAAGTCACAAAAACCAGTAAATATTTCACAAATAGCAATACTGCCAAATACTCCATAATAAAGTAAATGATTTCCTACTCTTGAGCCTTCTCAGCTGACTTAAATAGCCAGAGGGAGTGCTGACATCAGGGTGGCCCCGCCTCCTAGGGCCCTGTATAAGGGATGCCTTAACCTTTTCAGCTGACAGACTTCAGATAAACAGTCGAGGCCTGAAAGACTTGTCAAGCTGGACAGGAGTGAAGAGTATTTTGGGGAAAATGAAATGCAAAGTAGGGCCTTACAATGTTTTGTATAACTAGTTTTTTGCAGCTTAGTGGAGCTTTTGAATCCCATGGAATCGAAACTTGAGCTTCCCATTTTTGGGGAATCTGCCTGCTCTTTTAGCAGAAGAAAACCAGGTGCTCACCTTGTGCAGAAAGCCGGAAGAGAGTGAAACTTTTTCTTAAGAAAAAACTTTGCTCAGTTCAGTTTTTAGTTTTAGTTCAGTTGGTGTTTTGTTGCAAGAAAAGAGTGTTTGGTTCCTTTGCTGTCTTTCTGACACTTTGAAAGGAGGTACAAATATTTAAATAGAGTTTGCTATCTTCTTAGCTGCTGGACAGTTTTCAAGGAGCTCTGCCTCTGGTATGAAAACTTCCTTATTACTTTTTAATTAAGAATATATATTCAGCAACTAAGAGACTGGGCCATTTGGTAACTGTCATCTGACACTGAATGAAGACTGCATGAACCCACCCAGGCTGTATAATTCTTTGTATTGCTTATATTTGCAGATATTAGGTATTAGGCAAATTAATATAATATTTAATTAAAAGCTTAAACTCAATGTGCAGTTACTGATTATTAACATTGCTGAGAGGCTATGATTGATCATTTCTTGTCTAGCTGTGGTCCCTTAAGGTCACAAAGGATGCATTGTGAAGTCTTCTGTTGGTAGTAAACTAGGTTGAAATAAATGAGTGACAATGAAGACATCCCCAGTCAGTGAGCAGCCTGCCTTTAAGTCACTATGGTTCAACACAAGGGGTACAATAAGGTAGGAGGTTACAGATAACATTTACATAGCTGGTTTTGACATTTTTTCCTATGCCCATTAAAAAAATATCCCAAGTAGTTAGTTGGTGCCTTTTGTGTTAGATGCACGTCACAAGTGATCTAAAACATGGTCTCCACCCACAAAGCAAAAGAACAGAGGAACATTTAAAAAGACAGTACATAATAATAGACATAATAGAAAATACATAAAAATATGATACATAACTCAAAAATGACAAAAATTACAATAAACCCACTCTGTAATAAACCAATTGGCTGTTTGTGGCGTAAGCAGCTTCTATCTTACATTTAGACATTTCTGAATAATTGCTGATATTTGACTTTGTGGAAAGAATCACCAGAGTATCCAACAGTCATAAAAAATAATGTTAATCAAAGTGAAACTTGAGATCTAGAAGAACTCTTTCCCTTGGCATGTTTGTAAAGCTCGGTTGGTGGACTTTTTCAAATCCCACTTTAAGTCTCCCCTCATCTTTTATGCTTTTCCCTCGGTTTGAATGCAACTATATTCCCATTCTATTTTTCTGTAATAACTGCACTAATCCTGATTCTACCGTACCGTCTCTCAGGCTGTTTATCGACTCCATTGTACTATTAAGCTTGTTCTTTAGCTGTTAGCTCTAAGATGTTCTTGAAAGCTGTTGGATTTGCAGTTTATTTCAAAATGTATCACTCTTTGCTTTGTAAAGCGTATTATAACAGTGTATTCTGTGCATACCACATAAAGTGAAATGACTGTTTGATTAAACATTTAAATGTATGATGACTTGGAAGATGCTGGAGACTTAGAGACAGGTAATAAATATGTTTATTTGTGTAATGAGAGGCAACTAGGACATAACTTGTACAAGAAAATGTTTTTCTGTGCATTTTATTGCTAAAAACACTTTAGTAGTAAAGAAATTTGGAGTGTTAGCCTTGTTAGATGTTGAGTTTTTGGAAAAGGACATCCAGAGGTGGAACGTTTGTAAGCACTATTGTCAGAAGCTTGTCAAATATTGTGCTGTATCCTCTTATGTAACTTTTAAAAATTCTGATTATTATTATCTTTGTTATTACTAATTATTATAATTAATTTAGTTATGTCATCACAATGTCATTTTTCATGGTGCTGTCAGATTGTTTACTGCAACAACATCCACTGCTTGTCAAGTGAACCGACATTAACACGGTGAGCGACCTCATCGTAGCAGTTTAGCTTCTCAGAAATCAAAACAGTTTTGCTTGGCAAAAAAATACATAATAGTTTTTGACTATGAGTTTTGATTTTGGTATATTTTATGGATGTGGGGAGAGAAGACATAGAGGTGATGGGTGTGACAGAGCAAGATCATACTTCCTCACACACCCTCCGCTCTGTGCATACCAACACTCTTCAAGTGCCCAGAACTAAGCTTAGCAGTATGGGTGATAGGACCTTTTCTTCGGTGACGCTGAGGCTGTGGAATTCCCTCCCTGACTACTTGAGGGCCCCCCAGTCGACCAATGCCTTCAAACGAAACCTAAAAACTTATCTTTATAGAAAGGCATTTTGTTAAATTATTTCTATAGATTTCTTGTTTGTTAATTTTATTCTTATTTTGTAGCACTTTGAGATTGTAAAATATAAAGCGAGATATAAATAAAATCTATTATTATTTTATTATTATCTTCCCTAAATGGATAGTACTTAAATGTAGCAATTGGCTCAAGTAAAGCTGAGTCTTGAAACCATCTGTCAAAGTCTGACAGGCAATTTTCAATCTGACGGCTGTCCGATTAACTGCGATTTTAGGTCCCTGTCCTTTCTCTTTCTCAGATCGCTTTTCGGAAGGAAGTCAGTTTCATAGTTTTTATGAACAGTTCAAAAGTGCCTTTCCACATTTTCCTTCTTTGGAATAGCAATGACAGATTGACAGATCAGACAAACACACTTCGATTGTGACATTGTGAGAAAAGAAATCCTCTTCCAATTCCACATCCAGCCCATACCCTCCTCAAACAATTATTTTTTTTAAATCCCTTCTTTAGTCGATATAAATTTGAAGGTTAACTAGATCACAGCCGGAGTTTTGCAGTAGCTTGTGCGTTTGATCGTGCGTGCGGGATGGACCAGTGTGTTAGAAAAAAAGAGATCTCAGATTGGCCGCCCTGTATGTCAATCAAGTGGCAAATGCCATAGGGAGGATATATGATAGACTAAAGTTTTAAAAAAATTTTTTTGAATGCAACGTGATCTACCTGGACTACCTTTGCGATCTACCAGTCAATCACGATCGACGCATTGGGCACCCCTGCTGTAACCTGTCTAGTAAAGGCTCAGACCAAATCAGTCAGCCCCCAACTGCTACCTACAGGCTCCGGCCTAAACAGGAATACAAGTGTGAGCTGACTTTAAAAGATCAAATTATACAAAGATGCCTTATGAGGGAGGAGCCCTTAAAACCTCTGTCTTAATGAAACAAATCCAATAAGAAATCTTTATAAACCATAATATGTATTATATAAATGAACAGAAAAAACAAAAATAGCACAAAACCAAAAAAAATAAAAAAGATGTACCTAAGAATGCAGTCCATGAGAGCCATGCCCTTATACTGTAATAGTCCACAAAGTTAGAATCCCAAAACAAAGTTCATCCATCCATTATCCAACCTGCTTTATCCTAACTACAGGGTCACGGGGGTCTGCTGGACCCAATCGCAGCCAACATAGGGCGCAAGGCAGGATACAAACCCCGGGCAGGCCGCCAGCTGACCGCAGGGCATAAACAAACACCAAGCACACACTAGGGACAAGTTAGAATCACCAATGCTCCTAATCTGCATGTCTTTGGAGTGTAGGAGGAAACCGGAGTAGCCAGAGGACACCCACATAGACACAGGGAGAACATGCAAACTCCATGCAGAGAGGACCCTTACACCTCCCGCTGCCTCAGCAGAGCAAAAAACATCATCAAGGACAGCTCCCACCCTGGCTCTGATCTGTTTGACCTGCTGTCCTCAGGGAGGCGCTACAGGTGCATCGCAACCAAGACAAACAGACTCAAGAACAGTTTTTTCCCCAAGAGCCATAACCATTCTAAACTCACACATGCACTGACTACACATTGTATTATGCAATATTTAAATTATGTGCAATAACCCAATAGTGCAATAGTTATTTATTCTTTCCAGTATTTAAATAATGTGCATTAACATTTGTTTATTTACTTGTGTACTACATATATGTCTGCACTGAAGTAGCCGCTTTTAATCTCATTGTACATGTATATAGTGACAATAAAAGGCATTCATTCATTCATTCATTCTGCTAACTGTGAGGCAGCAGTGCTACCACCGTGCCGCCCTAAAACAAAATTAAAAAATAAATAAATAAAAAAACCAGAAGGAAAATATTATCGTAATTGTAGGTATTTATTATTATTTTACATCATTTTGTTAGATTTTTTTGTATTGTTCAATCAACCTGGTATTCACACATTTCTGCTTCTGGGGCCAGACATGTAAAGTTCACCTCTCTATTTGTTCCCTTGCTATCCAAGTTTATAGCTAACCTAAAAGAACTCATGAGAGCCTTTTATTGCTTTCTTTCTAAGTTTCTCACTCCTTGTTCTGAGGTTTAGACTTTGATTGTTGTTTAGCACTTTGTTACTTCTGAAAGATTGAATAGACCTTCATTTTTTGATATTTGCACATTTCCTGTCATTTCTCTTCTGGTCACTTTGATTGTTTTTCACAGTTTATACCTCCCATGCACTATGACAATTAGCAAGAAAGGCCATACTCACAAACTCCTACACCAAGTTAATGATCCTTTCTTTGACTGAATATAAAAGCAGAGGGAGGAGTCAACCTCAGTGATGTCAGCTTGGCCCCACCTCCTGGAGAGATTCCACCCACAACGTTCAGGAAATGTAATCATTAAAGATACAGTACATTAATATTAAAAAATAAACCAACATAATAGAAACTATGCAAAAGTATGAAAAATAATATTTCAATAATACCAAAAAACCATAGTAAAATAAAATAAATACAAGGTAAGGGTAAAAGTAACAAGTACATTATTAGTGTAAATTTCTTTATGCAACTTTTTTCCATACAGAATGCCTTTTTTGTTTTTATTTCGGCTACAGAATAGCAAAGCCTGTGTGTGTGTGTGCAGGCTAAGAAAGCTTTGTAATCAGTGAGAGTTGTATAAAGGAGTCTTGTGGGAATTGGCGAGAGTTTACTTCCGAGAAGTACTCAACAAGCTAAAGTGAGACATGGGGGAGTGCAAATGTTAATAGAAAAAGTAGACAAGGGTAAAAGTTATTTTCTTCAGGGTAAGCCGTTTTCAGATCAATCCAAAGGCTAGAGATGTACTACATTTTTTTCTGTATTTGTTTTAGGAATCACATGGAGTAAGGAAGGTTGGATGACATGTGGAAGTATCTGCAATTTTAATCTATTTTGGTCAGAAGCACAAATTGAACCATACTCACTAAAAACGAGTGCCACTACTTTGATGGTATTAAAAAATGGAAAACATTGTTCAAAAAGGCTCTACTCTATAGCAGATTTGGTACTAAAAAAATTACACTCTAACTTAGCAGTTAGCAAAAAATTAAAAGGGACGATTAAGGATATGAAACATTTACTGAAAATGGCACTGTAATGCCAGGGCTGCTGTTTTCAATCAGTATGTATGGATCACATTACAAAAAGTCATTCAAATTTGCAAATTACCTTAAATTATGATAGATGATGAAGCAACTGAGAGTCAGACAAATTCCAAGGGACAATCCTAAGCTAAATTCACATTTGGACCGATATGTGGGAAATTTTAATGGCGATACCTGTGACCCTTTGAATGTGGCAATGTAACTCTGTTACTGTGTTACTGTGGCCTTCCAACTCATTATTATGAACTGGTAATAAGCTGATGAAACACTTTCAGTCTGATCTCAGTTGTGAAACTACTCTGTTAGATCTTAGTGTAGCATTTGATACTATCAAGCATGACTGGCATTCTACAGTCCAGAATAAAGAACATTCTAGGTTTCTCTGGCACTGCCATCCAACGGTTTAAGCCTGTCTGATTGATAGGCAAGAGTTTGTTAGATCAACACCAGTCACACCTGGAGTTCCTCAAGGCTTTGTCCTCGGCCATCTGCTCTTCTGTATTTATATGCTTCCCCTTAGCCATACTATTTGTATCTTTGCACTGGGTTAGCATTTTTAGGTGGATGATGCTCAGATCCTGTTCGGTGTTAAAAGTGAAAGTTCAACAGAATTTTCACAGCTCACAACTTGCCTCACTGAAGTTTAAAACCTAGATGGAACACAGCTCTTTAAAATTAAACTGCAACAAAACCAAAGTCATAATCATTGGCACAAAATCTCAACTTAAGAAAGTGAGTTCCTTTTCAATCCCTCTTGGTGACAATGTCATCACACCTTCTTTTGCAAGGAGTCAGTGTGTCTTTTTTGATTCCTCCCTTTCTTATTCTACCCACATAAACCATACTTAGAAACCACACTTTGTTCTACTTCTGTAACATATCTTGTGTTCCCTCATTCCTCTCCTTTTCTGATGCTGAGAGACTTGTCCACGCTTTTATTACATTCTGCAATGACCACTGTATCTCCCTAATGGCAGGCGCCCTTTCTACTCTGTCATCACAGCTCCAGTTGGTTCATAACTCCTTACCCAGTCCGGCAGCAGTGAGCACATAACAGCCGTCCTGCTCAGTCTTCACTGCCTCCCTGTGTTTACATGATTGAGTATAAAATTCTGCTAATAACCTATAAAGCGTTAAATGGCCTTGCACCGGACTACATCAGTAACCACCTCCATCACTATGCTCCTGTCTGCCAAATAAGGTCCACCAATTCTGGCAGTCCTGCTGTGCCACAACCTAACCTGCACTCTATGGGCGACAGACCCTTCAGCTGCACTGCACCCAGACTTTGAAATGACCTCCCTAAATTAATGAGATTGGCCCTTTCAATTAATCCATTTTAAAAACAACTTGACGCTCATTTGTTCACAACATTGTACTTACTCTGACATTCTGACCCTGCCTTTAGTTTAGCCTCTCTGTTCAGGTACTCTGGATGATGTGTGTTAATTTTGTAGGGTATTTGAGGAAGTGTGGACAGGGAAATATTCTGTTAATCAAAAATGAACTGAGTGCAGACGCCTGCTCTAAGCATTGCATTGCAACCTTCATCACATGCCAAAGACTAAGAGAACTGGTTCTTTCTGATTGAAAAAACAACTTGTTTCGTGCTTTAGATAAGCCACCATGGAGACTGGGCAAATAAAGGTGATTAAATAATCATCCCCCAAAAAGATTCTCAAGAAAGCTAGCTTTTTCTCTGAAGATAAGCCAAAGTCCAGTTTAGGTTTAGAACCTTTCTTGGGATTTCATTACACCCCAGTTTTGATGTTTTCTGATACCAAAGTCGAATCTAAGACTGTATGCCAGCTATCACAGAGCAGCCCATCATTTCATCTCATAACTGTTGATCTGCAAAAGTTTATGTAATTGTACCCTAGTCTTTGTTTACTGTTGGTGCTCCAAAGCCGGTCCAGTAATGTGCTTCGGGCTGAAGCCAAGGCAATGTGGAAGATTCTAAGGAAACATATTGATGTTCTTAGCCATTATTCACCACATGCTGTATATTTGCAATTTAATTATTCCGGCTATTGCAAATAATTTTGAACTTGCAATTTAATAAATAAATCACCACGTCTGATCTTTGACTCTGCTACTGAGAGTATTATCGCTGAAAAGGTACAATCCTTATTCTCTGTGGAAACATGCTGAGAGTCTGAGGTTCACAGTCTGAATATTCACAATTGATTGAGTATTCTGTTTATTGTTAGGATTTGAAAAAAATGCAACACGTTAAGTTAAGCTGCCTAGACGCTAAGGTTTTATTCTCAAACACACACACACATGAATAGTGCTTAACCTCTGAGGATATATGTGAATTCTTATTCATGTCACACACGCTAAGAAAGCTACTTAGCCCCTGAGGTTTCCTTACAAAGCATATGGAAGGCACTTAACCTGTGAAGTTACATATAATAGGCGACTTATTGCTTTCTAAGGGTGTGTAACCCAAGCTTTACAACTGATAATAAGTCAATGCTAACTCAAATATTACAGTAACCTATAATCAGTGCATAACTTACACTAAAAGTCATTTTTAAATATGAATAATACATTGGAGTCAGATTAAGACATTAACACTCTTATTTCGTCTTTAGTTAAGTGGTATGAAAAGCATGGCTTAAAAGGCTGGGGAACTAAACATTTAAAATAATTACTAATAATCCATCCATCCATTTTCCAACCCGCTGAATCCGAATACAGGGTCACGGGGGTCTGCTGGAGCCAATCCCAGGGCACGAACCAATCCTGGGCAGGGTGCCAACCCACCGCAGGACACACACAAACACACCCAGCACACACTAGGGACAATTTAGAATCGCCAATCCACCTAACCTGCATGTCTTTGGATTGTGGGAGGAAACCGGAGCGCCCGGAGGAAACCCACGCAGACACGGGGAGAACATGCAAACTCCACGCAGGGAGGACCCGGGAAGCGAACCCGGGTCTCCTAACTGCGAGGCAGCAGCGCTACCACTGCGCCACCGTGCCGCCCCTATTACTAATAATACATCTCTATATATATTAAATCCAATGTCTGTGTGTCTGTCTGTCTGTCCGCATTTCACAAGATAACCACTTAATGAATTTAGATCTGTTTTTTTTCTATAATTTGTTTGAACATTCTGGTTGATTTTGCAACTTCTCTCATCGTGCTGAGTATTAGAGTTCGGTTGCAGCATCGATTTATTTGCGCAAATCAGAGGGACAGGCTGCAGGCTGAGGAGAGGGGGAGGCGGGACCTCAAGAGTAGGGAGCTGGGCCATCCTTACTCATGCACCAGCCTCTGTTCCAGTTGATCTACCTCTCGCCAGTTGTTGGAGTTGTTTACCTTGTCTCCGCTTAGCTAGCGATACCTGTTTATTCAGCAGACATTATCATCTAGAGATTGTTAAAGAGTAACATTTGACATTTTTGAGAGAGAGCAATCACAGCTATGTGTGTTTTAGAGGGTACCTGCTCATTGGCAGAGATGTCGTGGCCATGTGCTCTTTTCCCTACACGGGGGACGCTCTCCTGTCAGAGCTCAACACGATCACATACAGTGGTAACGTTTGACATTGGAGCGTACCTACCTTCAGCTTGGCCAGAGATACCTTGCCAACTTTTTACATTTTTGGCAAAGAGATCACAGCTACATTCTCGCCCCTGATAGCAAAACCAAAAATACTGTATATCAAGAAGCCCTCGGATACGAAAGCTATCAATATAAATTCTTCTCAATATAAATTATTACACATTTTTTTATTGATTTTTAAAGTTTGCCCTGTTTCACTACTATGCGGGAGAAACTGCAGTTGACAGCTAGTAATTAATAATTGCATACATTAATAGCCAACTAAAACGACTAACAGTATCAGAAATTATGTTATTTGCTTGGGGTTTCCTTGTAGTATTTTGAATTTTTGTGCACTTTAATTTTAATTTATTGTCTGTCATTTTAATTCTGATCTTTATGCTTCTTTGTATTTACCTTAATTTAGTGTTTAATGTGGTGGATATTATTTTGCATTCAATGTTATATACACCCTGTTGCTCATTTTGCTATATAAATAAAAATGTAAAATGTATTATTTATATCAGAAATTATTAAGCAACAAGGGTTTAGAGCAGGAAAATACATGTGGTACAAAACTCCTGTAAGTTGCTGCGCCCCCAGAAAGGCAGCATACAGAGGAGGTTAGAGAAGATAATGAGATGTCAGGCAGCACAGCGAGCTCGCAGTATGGCGTCCGAGTCAAGGGTTGCTTTGCTTAAGAGGTGTAATACACTTGTGAGGCCACAACTTTTATATTATGTGCAGATTTGGTCTTTAGATTTCAAACAAGACATAACAAGACAGGAAAAATTATTGGGAAGACTTATGAGGAATGAGCTATGAGAAAATATTGAAGGAGTTGAATTTTATTAGTCTAAGCAATACAGATTAAGTGGAGCCATGATAGAAGTGTTCATAATTATAAAGGGGATTAGGAGTATGGATGCCAGCTGTTACTTTAAAATGAGTTAGTTTATTAAAACAAAGGGACACAGATGGAAGTCATTTAAGAGGGAACTTCACACATTAAAAAGTGTATATTTACAAAGAGAATCGTAGTTAAGTTTTGAATTAACTGGCAGATTTGGTGACCATCTCAACTCAATGATATTTTGAAGACTAGTGAATAGGAATGGTTGTCATCCTAACTTTTATTATAAAAATTATGAAAGTACAAAATTGGGGACTTCTACTGTATACCTCTGCCTGATATTACTGTGTCCACATGTGGTGAACCTGTGACAGACTCTGTGACACTCCAGCCAATTTCATCAGTCACCGTTAAACTCATAGAACAACTCCTGACTATCATTCTCCCATACAAGGGACTGTGATACAGCATATCAGGGGTCCGTGGCTGCGCCAGATTCTAAAAATAGTGCAAAAATAGGGTTTGTGGATGTAGGTGCATGCGGCCGTGGAATTTTTAAAAGGGAGTTTGCCTGGTTGCTCGTTCATGTGCAAGTGCGATCAGCACAGCCATCTCTCATTTACACTCTGTAGGACATTATGAAAAGCACCTACACTCACAAGGATGAAAAAGGTCTTGAATAGGAAGGGATGGGGAACATTGAAAAAGAGGAAAAAAACAAGAGAGTCTAGGAAAAAAAGTTCAGAATTGGGGGAATGAGCCAGTGCAGAGGAAAGGATGACGTGGTCAGGATGCTCCATTGTGGAGTAAAGGGAATGGAACTCCAGGGTAGAGTTAAGCACAGGAAGAAGGAGCAACCGAGTTCTAACAATGGTGGCAGGATGAGTTAGCGGAGCTTGGTGGATCTCAGCAGTGACTAGCTGAGTTGGCAGTAATATAAGCCAGAGAACGGGTCGTGTTCACAGACATCTCAGCCATTCTGAAAAACCCAGAGGGCAAGCAGGGTAGGTAAAGGAGAAAGAAAGAAAGAAAGAAAGAAAGAAAGAAAGAAAGAAAGAAAGAAAGAAAGAAAGAAAGAAAGAAAGAAAGACAGAAAAAGTTGTCTGCATCACCCCTTCATATAATGGCTCAGATTTCTTTCACATAATCCATCCTGTAAGTCAGTGGTTCTCAACCTGTGGGGTGGGAAGTAACATAAAAGGGGGCGCAAAGATGTGAAATAAAGAAAACAAGAATCAAAAATATGAAGAAAACATCTGTTGAAACCAAAACAAATTAACTTAAACTACATTCTGATACTAGAACAATAAATATAGAGTTAGATAAAAAGTTAAGTAGGTATAATAAAATATGCATCTACATTTCAAAAAAATGTTAGGGGGGCGCGATTAAAACTGTTATGAAAACTCGGGTCGCAAATACTTAAAGGTTGAGAAACGCTGGGGAGGACCTCCCTACTTTCTATATGGCCCAGAAGTGCTTCCAGGAAGACACAGCATAGCACTAGAAACATTGCTGGCTCCAGCTTAAAAAAGGAGTCAACTGCCTCACATCAAGGAGTCAGAGCTGGGAGGCAGCTCAACAGAAGGAAGAAAGGAGGAAGAATAATTTTGTGCATTGTGGGTAGGGTGGAAGGGTGATTGTTGGAAAGGTGCTTTGTTTAAATAAATGTCTTTTATTAAAATACTAGCAAAATACCCGAGCTTCGCAGCGAAGAAGTAGTGTGTTAAATAAGTTATGAAAAAGAAACGGAAACATTTTAAAAATAACGTAACATGATTGTCAATGTAATTATTTTGTCACTGTTATGAGTGTTGCTGTCATCAAGGATTTGATTATCATTATTTCTTTCAATCAGGTTCGTATTTGAAAGACGTGTTGTGTTCAAGTTACATTCCGTGTTTGTCAACCGTTCTAAAGATAATAGGTTTCATTCATCAAAGTGTTCACTACCCAAATCGCTACTCATGAATCTAAGATGTTTAACAGGCATTCCCGGTATTAAGTTGTGGATTTGTCTGCGAGTATTTAGCGACAGCGTCTCTATGAACTTGTGGAATTGCCTGCGAGTGTTTAGCGACAGCGTGTCTATTAACTTGTGAATTTTTCTGCAAGTATTTGGCGGCAGCGTCACAAAGCTGTTTTCATCTAGCTATATCAGAAAATGTACCACAACGTCTGACACGCCTCCTTTTTATTGTTTTCTCGCAGCTTGGATTGCTGCTGTCATAATAGGTTTGAGTTTCATGGTTTGTTTCAATTACGTTAGTATTGCTTGTGTTGAAGTGACATTCGGCATCTGTCAAGCGTTGTAAGCATACAACCGGCTTCATCGATAACTTCGCATCCAGCTTTTGAGAGTTGAAACATTCATAAACATCAAAGTGTCCACTACTCAAATCGTCACATGTGAATCTAAGATGTTTAAGAGCCATTGGCGGTTCTCCAAAGGTGAAAAATATTTGGCCATTTCGGTAGACTTGAAAGCAACAACCGAACAATTCAGCGGCAGCCATCAACTCACATGCAGAAGCATAGGTGAAGGGCTTACGCATTTCACTCTTCTAGTGCTCCTGTGTAGTATAATTATCTCCTGTACCGTCATCAGTCCACACCTTGAACCTGTCCCAGTCAATCAATACACAAGACACAATGTTCATCCGGATATCAAGATTGAGCCTGATATGGCCATGCAATATGTAACTCAGAGAATGTAAATGGCAGGCGGCTTCTCCGGGCATGGAAACCACTCGGTAAGTGACAGTTCTTTGATCGATGGTGATCACCTCGATAGACATTTCACTACCCAAATTGCTACTCGTGAATCTAAGATGTTTAACAGGCATTCCCGGTATTAACTTGTGGATTTGCCTGCGAGTATGTAGCGACAGCGTCTCTATGAACTTGTGAATTTGCCTACGAGTTTGTAGCGACAGCGTCTCTATGAACTTGTGGATTTGCCTGCGAGTATGTAGCGACAGTGTCTCTATGAACTTGTGGATTTGCCTGCGAGTATGTAGCGCCAGCGTCTCTATGAACTTGTGGATTTGCCTGCGAGTATTTGGCGGCAGAGTCACGAAGTTGTTTCCGTCTAGCTACATCAGAAAATGTACATAACGTCTGACACGCCTCCTTTTTACTCTTTTCTCATAGCTTGGATTGCTGCTGTCATAATCGGTTTGTGTTTCATGGTTTGTTTCAATTACGTTAGTATTTGCAGGACTTGTGTTGAAGTGACATTCGGCATCTGTCAAGCGTTGTAAGCATACAACCGCCTTCGTCGATAACTTCGCATCATAATAAACAAACAATAAAACAGCTGAAAAGCCGTGGATTAAATAAAAAGGCTGTAGTTATCAGCAGGGAGACGTGAATACCGTGGCAAAGCAAGGAAGGGAATGTAGAGACCGGAGAGACAGACGGTCTTATATAGGCAGGCAGCCAACAACGTGGGAGGCGTTGGGATGGGGGACGCAATATAGGCAGGTAGCCAACTCCATGAGAGGCGTCGCGATGGAGGACCAAGCTGCAGGCTATGGAAGTATATATGTACGTAAGTAGGATTCAGTTATGACCGTTACACGTAGAATTTCGAAATGAAACCTGCTTAACTTTTGTAAGTAACCTGTAAGGAATGAGCCTGCCAAATTTCAGCCTTCTACCTACATGGAAAGTTGGAGAATTAGTGATGATTGAGTCAGTCAGTCAGGGTTTTGCCTTTTATTAGTATAGATTTATTATTTAAATATAAATATATTTATGTATTAAATATAGAGATTAATATCTTTTATTTAAACCTAAAATTGTGCTGGGAATTCCTGTGTCTGAGGTTTGGGACTCAGTGGTACTCCTTGTGGTAACAACTGTTTTTATGTTTTTACGGTATGAGGAAGAATTTTAAAGTGCACCGCAATTTTTTCACACTGTTATTTGGAAGTTTGAATGAATGCACTATTCACACTAGACTTGTTCTTTGTGCAATCATTTTTCCCTGTCCATCCTTGGTTATGATTATTGATGTCCTGGGAATCGGAATGACTCCAAGGCTGAAGGAACCCTGGGGATCACCAGGACAAAAATGAAAATCTGACCAGGCCATGCTAATACAAATTACCAAAATAATTGATTTATTACAACAATTATGGCTGCAGTAAAACAATACAAACTCAAATAGGTTCAAATGACCCTGTTGATTTTACTGTGTATATGTTATTGCCAAATCCTGCTTCTAGTTAATCTCTTAGTGATCACAGAGGAGACAACATGACCACAGGGTTACAAATCAGAGTACCAATAAGTGCTGTTAGCATGCATGTCGTTATACCCCTCTAAAACCTACTTTGTATTCCACATTAATTTGAATTACCTCTAGTCAGTTGTGCACCCTGCAGTGTGCAGTCACGCACCTCACGCCTGCCACTCTGCCTGTTTAAGTGTAACACGGTAGGAGATCAGTCCTTAAACTCTGTTCCCTGCTGGATTGTGGCAATGAACATGCTTTGTACTAGCAAACTAATCTTCAAAGGTGGCTTCCGCATCAATGCATGCAAGAAATAAATCCCTGTCAAAAAAACAGAAACCAAGCACCGTGCTCCTTCGAAGGTTCACACAATAATATTTATTCATACATGAAAGTAATCTGGCTCTTCTTTTGAAAGGATGTTGTATTATTATAACTATTGATGTGCTCATTTGGTATATAATTAAAATCACATGGGTCAGTTTTCCCTAGGATTACAACAAATATGCAGTCTTCCCAAACCGATCATTTCCCTCAAGGCCTTCATGGAAATACAAAGCTTTCATTTCATTTATAAAGGTTTTCAAACCAAATTTTTACATTCTGTGACAGATAGGGGTCGCTGTTGACCCCTGAACCTTCAGACAACATGTTCAGACGCCAGGTAAAATATCAGAAATAATTTTAATTCTTCCAATAAAGTGCACAAAGCACCTCCACCTCCACAATTCACACAAATCTACTATAATAATACAATAATAATCACACAATTAACAATCCTCCTCTCCACCCAGCAGCTCCGCCACACTCCCACCCAACTCGGCTCTGTCTGCTGGAGTTTCCCAGAGTCCTTTTATAGTCCTTGACCCAGAAGTGCTTCTGTCCTTCAGTCCATGTAATTTCATAGCTCTTCCGGGTCAAAAATTCCTTTTACTTCAGCCTGGTCCCCAAGACTAAGGAGTACTTCCAGGCTATATGGAAAATACAAATCCCTGTGCCTCCCTGCAGCGTCCCCTGGTGGCCCCCACAGTATCCTGCAGGGCTGTGAAGTAAAATTCCAATGTCCATGATGCCCTGCTGGAATTCGGGGCCCCTCCATGTTGCAGGGAGGACTCTATCTAGCGGTGTGGGAGTATTGGCCAGGATAAACTGCCAGCCACATATCACAATTCAAAGGGTATGACTCCAACCCTATCAGCAATGGTGACTACCTAGTGGCTTGTCCCTAACACTCTTTTCAATTCTATAATCAACTCTAGGCTTGCCAAAAGGTTCTGGTTAGTCATGACCAAGGACCACTTCTTGGGACTTCTCAAAGATAAATTCTGAGGTCTTGAGCCACAGCTCTTATTTAAAGGGTCAGCCAACAACAACCCCTGGAATACCAGCAAAATATCAATGAATAGTAAGAAGCCAAGTAGGGCTTCCCTGCTGTAAATTATTTTATTAGAAAGGACTTGATTGTACTAATTACTAAATTCACATATACACATATAAATGAAGATTTGTTAAGATACGCAAAGAACAAAGTAGAAACTGAATAAACATAAATGGAAAGCAATAATATCTTTTCATTAAGCAGGTGATGAATTATGGCCAGGTGGAGATTAAAACTGTACAAGAGAAGTCAAAATTAAAGCCACAGTCCTGGAGACCTCAGCCAACTGGCCACCTACCCCTTCCTGGGTTTTCTATAGTGAAGTCTGTGCTCGCCATCCAGTCTGATGAGGAAGTCTTTCCCTCTGATGATTCCAATGCTCCTTTATCCGAGATGACTTTTCCATATGCATGAAAGTAGCCTGGCAGTAGAGCACTGGGTCCAAGTGCCACATTAAGGTACTGAGACATAGTTGTGCTCTCTTTGTACTCTCTGTCAGGGCCAACTACTGCTCTGTACTGCACCAAAATAACTGCAGCCCACAATGCATCCCTCTCCACATAATTAAAAAGCTTCAGGAAATAAGTACATGAGTTAAATACATTACAAAATTATAAGGAAATGCAAATTTAAGAGAAAGGGCAAAAAGTGGTCAATTTACAAAATGGCAGCTGCCGTTGATCATGTGTGTGTGTGTCTCTAAACGAAACAGAAATGCAATCAAATCACTTGGCTGACGCCAGACGACTTACCGAAGGCTTCCTCAAGTGTCACATAAGTGTGATAAAAGAGAGACACAACGCCAACAAATCACTTTCACTGCATTACATGAGCAAACTCTGTTCTTCACCAGGCTATGACAAAAAGAGAGCCGGGCTTACCAGACCCTTCAGCTGTCTTGACTGCTGATTTGGGTGCTTGATACTCGATGCATTATGCATGGGAGACAGAGGCTTAGAGCAGAATAAAAAGAATTCTGGTGGTGACAATACTTTTTCTTCCAAGCTGCAGTTTAATTCTAAGAAATAGTCGTTCGACAAATAGCTACATAAAACTTTTTTGTTTTAGAAACATGTTTAAGTATAGTAAGGCTGAATTATTAAAGAAAAAAAAACACTTGTTGCAAAAGTCCCTCATTTTCTAGTGGATTGTGGGGTGGCTTTGTAGCCCTTTGAATCCCCTGACCTTTTTATATCTTTCTAGCAGCCATTCTCAAGGATTGATTCATACTGGGCTAAATCTGTTTGGATGGCCTATTCTTGTCATGGCTGATTGAGTTTTCCTTGGGGTAATCATTTTTTTTTCCACATTTAAAGATGCTTGTGTTAGACACGGCATCAGCAGGACATTGTGAAACTGGCAAAAGAGAGCACTCTTCAAATGCAAGTGTAGAATGGTAAGAAAATACTTACAATGTATGGTAACCGACAAGGCGGCGCTACAGCAGAAAATACAGCAAACGAAGGTGCAGAATTACTTTTCAGATCACTACATTGACTCCCAGAAGTGGAACACATTACATTTAAATCCTTGATTACCTACAGAGTAGTCAAAGGCTCGGAACCTATTTATATGGAGACGCATATGAGGTCCTATAGTTTTTCCTACTGATAAATGATGTTTGGTGATGCCATCTCTGTTTGGCATTTAATTTCAGTCCAGACTCTTTTCATGTGCAGCTCTTAGCTGATGGAATGAGATGCCCACCATTTGAAATTTGGATGCCCACAATGTCCTCAATGTGTCTATGAAGTGTTTAAAGACTCTCTTGTATGGTGAATTCCTGTTTAGCTGTTAGGTATTTGTAACCAAGGAATTGTAACTCGCTTGCATTTTGTAATGAGCTCTTCACTTGTGATGATTCATTTTGTAACCTTGTCCTGTAACTCTTCTTCCCAAACAGTCCCCCAGACTGATGTTAACTTGATTGTTTTGACCTCTTTTGTATGTCACTTTGGATAAAAGCATTTGTTAAGCAAATAAATGTAAATGTAGAAATGAGGATGTTAGATAGTAGGCTACTCATAAAATGTCATTTGGTGTTTAGCACTCTTGGTCAATAAGTGGCAGCACAGGATTCTATTTAAAGAAACTGTGACCAGGATGCTCACATTGGAAGGGCTTGCAAAGGGCCTGTACTTTCCCATCTGATCCCTTGGTTGAAGTATATAACAAGCCATTCTCCTGCACTCAAGATTTCTGTTGTTATCTGAAATCACAATGTGCAGCAGAGGTATTTTTTTCAGGAAAGTTGTGGAAAACAATGTCTGGATGATATCAGAAGTCTTAAGAATTGATTTATTATTAATCTGCTTTTTGTCATGTTTTGCATCTACTGTATTTTCTTGCACATGGATTCCAAATATGGCATCGTTGTGTGTGTTCAGGTCACTGTCAAGTTGAAAGGTGAACCGTCATCCCACCCTGAGGTTGCATGGACTCTTGAGCAGGTGTTTGACAAGGACGTCTCTGTATTTGGCTGCATTCATCCTTCCCTAAATTCTGACTAGTCTCCCTGTTCCTACCACTGAGAAGCACCCCCATAGCACGATGCTGCCACCACCATGCTTCACCATAGGGAGGGTATAGACATAGTGCTGCCAAAAAGAGTTCCATTTTTCTCTCATTTGAATAGAGAATCTTTACCCTTATGCCCTCAGAGTCCTTTAAATGCCATTTGGCAAGCTATTTTAGATTGACCATTGATTGCTTGGTCAACTCCCTGACCAAGGTTACTCAGTTTCATGGAAGAGTCCTTGTGTTTCCAGACTCCTTCCATTTCACAATTATTGAAGTCACTGTGCTCCTGTGAACACACAAAGCTTAAGAAATATTTTTCCCCTTGCCCTGATCTTTGCATCACCATAATTTGACCGCAGAGATCTACAAAGTGTTCTTTGGACTTCATGGCTCAGCTTTTGTTCTGACATGCAGTGTGAATTCTGGGACCTTATAGACACACATATATGCCTTTCTCTACGTCCACAGGTGGACTCCAATTAAGTTTTAGACACAACTCAAGGATAATTAAAGCAAACAGGAGGCACTCGACTACAATTTAGAGCAAAGGGTTTGAATACTTACGAGATACTTAGTATATCTGCAAACCTTTTGTGAAAAAATGTCTTCATTTTGTCATTAAAGGATATTGAGTGTAGATTGATGTATCCATTTAAAATTAAATCTATAATATAATAAAGTGTGCAGAATCTGAATACTTTTATGAATTTGCTTTTGTTTTGTAGCTGTTGTTGTTGATGTACTTCCATCTGTTATCAAATCTGTTCACTCCAGTTAAGGATAGATGGAGCTGCAGACTATTCTGGCATCTTTGAGAGCAAGGTAGGAAGCAAACCTGAAGGAGCCAATTAATTATTATTATTATTATTATTATTATTATTATTATTATTATTATTATTATTATGTCACACAATCTTATGAAGGATTCAAAACTGCCTATTCTCACAAATTTGAAAGTGTAATTCATTTCTGAGCTTAAGAACACTATTTTATTTTATCCAGGCTGTTTTGTGGACCTCATATGCATGTGTTTTACATGAGAGCTGTTAATGTTCACTTGGAAACCGGTCTTTGTAGTTCGATGTGCTCCCATGACTACCAGCATTATACTTGTTTTGTACTACACATTCTTCTCATCTCTGTCTCCAGGTCTTTACATTTAATAAATTTTTTTGTTGCTTCTTTTATGTTCTTATCATTTGCGTGGCTTACATCCATCAGTTTGTTTGATATTTTCTGTATGTTTGGATGACTGCCACAATGGTTCTATTTTTTCTTCCTATGATCTCTAGTTACAGAGTTCTCTTACCAATGCATTAATGTACTGCAGCACACTTTACTTGTTGTGTATATGTTTATATTTAAATTGCACGTATATGCCATGGTTAGCACAGCTGCCACACAGCTTAGGGACACGGGTTCCATTCCCTTCCTCGTCACTATCTGTTTGTGGTTTGCTCATTGTCTGGGTGTATTATGTGTGTATGAGTTTCCAAAAATGTGCAAGTTAGGTCAGTGTGTTCATGATGTGTTAACACCCTTGGTGGGATCCACGCTCCAATGCTCATGTCTTATGCTGCAGTTATATGGTCTAACTCAATATGAACTCACAATGATCAAAGTAAGCTCAGAAATGGATGGAATTGCTGGATGGATACATTTAGTTGTAAACAAGCCCTGCTATGGGCTGGCACTCTGTGCAATGCTGATTCTGGCCTTACTCCCTGAGAACGTCATACTGTGTATGTATGCATGTACTATGTGATATACTGTATATATACAGAGATGGGTTAAACCCACCCAATGCCCTAAGAACAGCCCAACAATTTGGAAAGCAAAGCAGTAGGATTCTCACTATGCAAAGAAATTAGGAATTTATTATCCCTGAGGTGATCTGTTTTTGATGAATCTTGTTAACTGGAGTGTCTTTTCAGTGTCTTGTAATAAAAGGAACTCATTTTAGGACAAATTAATTGCTGTGTGAATTTGTATTCTGCTTAGCTGACAGCCTAACCCAAGTCACTACTGTATATTTATCGTGCAATTTTGACAGTGGACCCCTTTTCTGAAGTCTAACCTAACAGTGGAACTCTGTTCGTCTAATTCTGTAATATATCTCACAAACCTATTTTTATGAAAAACATTATGTGAAAAATACTAAGATTCACATGGATTTGTGTTTTGATTTCCATATTTTGGGCAGTAAGCCATAATAACCACTTAGCCATGAAGATTGATTAAAAGAAAGGCATCCTGTCTCCATGGCATGGTGGCGTGACATTAAAGGACTATCTTGACCAGATGTGGGCACTCTAGTCTGACATGAAAGAAAGTTCAGAAGAACAGAAGTGAGACCCACATAGTGACGTAGATCGGCTGGGCTGGAGAGACTGAGGTTGAAGAAGTTTGCATGTTGGGTGTGGAATTGAAGCAAAAGTTTCTAAAGTCTGCAAGAAAGTTAGATGGTGTGCTTCATAGTGATAGCTTTAGGCCAATTTCTCATGTAGTAGCAGCCTTGATTCTTACAAATAATCATATCTGAGAGTTTTAAAAACCACTTTGCCATGATGACTGTCAGCTTGTTGGCCATATGAATAACAATTGAGGACAACTGGTGGTCTGGTCTGCAGACCACATTTTCAGAACCACTCACATATTTCTTCACATGACCACATAGCACTGGGAGAAACATAGGAAGCATGTTTGGATGTGGAATATCTCCATCAATGAGCACACTCACACCCACAACCATATATTACTAGATGGTATTTCATCCTCTCATCCATTATCAAATCTGCCTAAACAAATTTGGAGCCATGAAGAGCAAAACTGGGCACCAGTCCATATTTTTTATTCTCAAATCAGCTGGAAGAACTAAGTGGTCTCCCCAAACTTCTCTTGTTCTTATGTATGCACACATAAACACATAGAAGTGTGCATGAAAAGGGGCAGTAAACATGTAGAGAACACACTGCCCCAGTAGACACACCTTGGCACATTCTGCTCGTACATGTGCACATACAGACAAACACACATATACTGCACGTGTGCAGTCATCACGGTGATGGAGAGTAGAGATGTGTTGCATCTTGGCTGTACTCTGTACTACTGCTACTACAGAAACATCTACAAATGTAGCATTTTTAGATTTTATTAAAGAAGCAGTCTATTTGGTGGTTTTACAAAAATCTCATTATGAGGAACTTACAATCCATCACTGAATATTGAATAAGAGAACATTTTTTTTTTCTTTGGCAGAGGAAGACAAGACAGGAGGTGGACGTGGGCTGTCTCATACAGATAAGACACGGCTGATCAAACAGAGCAGAAACTGCCAACTGACTACATCGATATCCGTTGGTTTAAAGTAGATGACAAAAAGAGGCTCCTAATATTGCACGGGTGGAAAACTACAAATACATCTGCTCCACTTTACTGAGTTTCTCCCAGTTTCAGAGCTGAGCCATAATAATTTATTGCGAAACTTGTTAAAATATTTTGACAACCTGTTCCACCCCTCATAAAATTCAATGCATTCCTCTTAAATAACAGCTGAAATTACAGCGAGGAAGAATGGGAGGCTGTCATGTCATCCTCCTGCACGTAGTGATCATTTTACTGATCCACAGCCAAGATGAATGAATGAAAAAATGAATTAGTGTTTTTTTTTTCTTCACAGAGTATGCTGGCTAATCATTTTTTCTCGTATGCGCCATATGTCAGTATATGCAGTCTACACAGTGGAATTTTTGTATTTTTTAAAAATGAATGCACTCTCTAATCCCTTCAGGTTTATTTAGGCATACAGGTATTTATATGCAGTACACAACAGGAACCTGAATTTTGAATAGTTTAATAAAATAATACATTTTGTGTACGGTTTATATGAGGAGGGTGGCTCAGTGATTAGTGTTGATGCCTCACAGTAGCAGAGGTCTGGGTTCAAATCCCTCCCTAGCTGGCATCTTGAAGAAGTTTACATATAAAAATGCCAACGCCACACACAGAAGCTGAAGCTTTGAGCATGACCATGGCCATTGTGCTGTCCGCATAAATGTTGCTGTTATCATGATGATGGTGCTATGGCCACAATAAAGGCATAAATAATACATTATACAAGATAAAAAACAGATTATTTCATAAGGAATATGTACAGGATAGAAAGAATAACAGGAACAAACAAAAGGAAGTGTCTGCTTAACCCCAATCCCATGTAAACTATTAGGGTCTATGATTTTTTTTTATTATTATTTTGGGCACCGTCTATGAACGTACATTTTTTTTTTTACCTCATTTACTCTGAGACTGCACTCTGTGCAGAAAACAATGCAGATGTAAATTGAATTGAACTGCATTTGTTTTGTCAGCTAATGTAGGCAGATCTCTTTGTTTAACTCTTGGGAACGGGCACAGCAGGATGCGGGCTTGCAGATGGGCAGTTTCACTGCCATTCCGTTTAAGATGGTGACTCTAACCTGAGCTTTAGACCTTGGTTAGAGGATTAATTTTCAAAGTCTTCCAAGCTTCAGTGTCTGGGTTTGCACTGCTGGCACAGTTTGGCTTGCCAAGCTGTTTAACGGACATTTGTTTTTCTCTGTCTTCGCTATCCCGACACCCCACTGGTGAGAAAAACCTCCTCAATTAACACAGAGAGACGAAAACAATGAGAGGATAAGTCCGGCATCAACAGCTTTATGGGTTGAGATTTGTGGCCCAATTTTGCAGGCAAAAGATTTACAAGCCTCAATCTGCACAGTTTCTTTCACACTCTTTCTCTTTCACTCTCCTTTCCCACACTGAGTCACGGTACCCAGCCAAAAATCACCTTATCTTGGTAACATCTGTCCTTGACCCCTTCTTTGTCAGGCTGTCCGCTGTGTGACAGCCATACACTGCAACATAAATCAGTTATCAGGGAAAAGTGTGCCTAGCATATGGAAATACAGCTTGAAATGGGCCGAAGCTGGGCCTCATCACTCAGCCATTTAGGAAACAATCTGTAGGACTGGTACATGAGGCTTCGGACGTCACTGTTATCTCAGTTACGTTTCAAATGCGAGCTAACAATATACTGCATCTAAAATTCGTCCCATGGGAGGAAATGACTAAAATAGGCACATAGTAGGTGAGTCACACAGCCTCTGAAGCTACCAGTCTCTAGAAGGAAAGGTGGGTAGGCCAAATTGGATAAATTGAGAAGGTGGTATGGGAAAAGGCACTTGCCGTAACTATGTATAGTCTCTGAGAAAGCAATAAAGAAATATTTAGAGAGAGGATATGCTGCAATGAGAAACCGAGGAGCTTTGGAATGAACCAAAACCACTGTACTGTCCAACAGTACAAATATAATACATTAACAGAGAAAAACTAAAATGTAGGTGAAAGGCCAGCTGATTAAAATCAGATCTGGACAGTGGAGATAATATATAAATAAGGCCTTTGTATCTAATGGACTAAAGAGAAGGCAGCTCCAAATACAAATATGAGAGCTTTTTACTAAGATTGTGGAAAAAATTGATAAGTGAAATACAAAACAGAACAACACACCACACATCACAGTACAGTGCACAGCAGTATAATGTAGTGTAGTGAAAGGAAAGCAACTTGAAATCAAATGCAGACAGAGGCTACAGTACTATAAATAAGGGCGGCTCAACTTAGCCTACTCATAAGAGAGGTTTTACCAAGACTGTGGACAGAAATCCACAGCTTAAATTGACATTGGGTATAGTATAGTATAGTATAGTACAGTATAGTATAGTGTAGTGTAGTGTAGTGTGGCGTAGTGTAGTAGAGTAGAGTATAGTGCAGTATACACAAATATACTATAGCACTGAATGGCAGTATAGAACAGTCCATCCATCCATCCATTTTCCAACCCGCTGAATCCAAACACTGGGTCGCGGGGGTCCGCTGGAGCCAATCTCAGCCAACACAGGGCACAAGGCAGGAACCAATCCTGGGCAGGGTGCCAACCCACCGCAGCACACACACACAAACACACCCACACACCAAGCACACACTGGGGCCAATTTAGAATCGCCAATCCACCTAACTGGCATGTCTTTGGACTGTGGGAGGAAACTGGAGCACCTGGAGGAAACCCACGCAGACACGGGGAGAACATGCAAACACCACGCAGGGAGGACCTGGGAAGCGAACATATAGAACAATGTGGTATAATAAAACACAGTATAGTAAAGTAGAGTACACTATAGTATAGTATGGTATAGTATCGTTCAGATTACACAAATAGACTATAACACAACACAACCTAGAACACTGCATATCATTATAGCACAGTGTGGTATAGTAAAACACAGTACAGTAATAATAATTCTTTGCATTTATATAGCGCTTTTCATACTACTCAGAGCACATAGCAATTGCAGGATAAGGCCCTTGCTCAAGGGCCCAACAGAGCAGAGTCCCTTTTGGCATTTATGGGATTCAAAAGGCCTCCTTCCAACTGCCAGGACAGATCCCTAGCCTCAGAGCCACCACTCTGCCCAGTATAGTATAGTGTAGTGTAGTACAGTATAATATAGTACAGTATAATACAGCACAGAGTGTACGAATACAGTTCAGCACATTACATAGCAGTAAATCACAGTGTATTATAGTATAGTATAATATAGAATAAAACAATAGACTACAGCACTACACAATTCAGAACATTGCAGAGCAGTATAGCACAGGTATATTATATGATATAGTATAGTATAATATGGTGTAGTGCAGAACACAACAATACACTATAGCATAACACAGCTCAACATATTGTACACTGGTATAGTATAGTAGAGTATAGTGTAGTATAGTAGAGTAGAGTATATGTTCGCGTGTTTTTGATCATCCCCATGAGATTTGCAGTCCTAGCTTTATTAAAATTCTTGACTAATGCTTTAGTACATATCTACCTGTATATTCAGGGGACCCTCTCAAACAGTATAGTATAGTGTAGTGTAGTATAGTATAGTATAGAGCAACACAGTAAGGAACACAGTCGCCATTTCATAGTTTAGAATAATGTTGTTTGTTCACTTCCATGGGGGTTGCATTTCTAGTTTTGTACAAATCTTTACATTTTTAAACTAATTTAATTGCGCATCCTCTCCAAAGGAAATGCTCTTAAGTAGCAGCCCTATACACGCTTAATCCAATGCAATCATTTTCTAAATAAAAGAATAATGACATTTTATCTACATTCAGTAGTTTCTCAACAAAAAATCATTACTTCCATATAGCAATACCATTTCAGTCATTATGCAGTACTTTATCCATCCATCCATCCATTATCCAACCCGCTATATCCTAACTACAGGGTCAGAGGGGTCTGCTGGAGCCAATCCCAGCCAACACAGGGCGTAAGGCAGGAAACAAACCCCGGGCAGGGCGCCAGCCCACCCAAGCAGGGTACTTTATTCTGGCATTATTATTAACCATGAACCTGAATACAAGTTGCCAAATAACTCAATGAGATTATTATCCCGATCATTTTCAACAAAATAAACCCTGTTTTTACCACTTTAGTAGCTTTGATGTCATATGTGGTCACTGTGGCCTAATAGTCAACTGATGTTATTGAGCAGTAAGCTCCAATATGCCCCGGTAATGAGACACTTTTACAATAATTGTATTCTTTGGCTCATATTCTAAATCAGTGCTTTGCAATATCTGACTGCCAGTCACAGAATGTGAAGTGTGTGCAGGTCTGCTGCATGATATCATTTTTCATTTTTATTTGTTGAGAACACCAAAATAACACACAATTGCTGCTCACTCTCATCTGTCCATTGTACAGCCCAGTTAATCCACTGAAGGGTCATGGGAGGCAGGAGCCAATTCATGGGCCAGGGTCAGGCTGTGAATGGGGAGCCAGTTTTTCATCTACATGACCCCCTAAATCCAACAAGCTACCAGATTCTCAAACAAGCAGCCCCCAAGTGGACATGTCATTATGTAAAAACAGCCAGAGGTCTCAAATGTATTATTGAGAACAAATTGTACCATCGTCACTCATTGCATCATAACAGCAGCATTGCTGGGCTACTTGAACCCTGATTTGCTTTTGCTGCTTTTTGAGAGAAGTGGCTCACAAAAGTTGATGAATTTAAATGTAGCGTTATGCAGCATATTTTTGTATAAATTCAGTGTAAAGAGCAAAGGGTTCAATGCCACATTTGGAAAAACGATTTCAGCAATTTCTTATTTTGCTTTTCTAAGCAACTTTACACATTTCAAGTCTATTTCACTGACTTAATTATTCTATAACATGTTACTGAATTTCTCTCCCCAAAAGTCCTGGACAGCTGCCCCAATGTACTTTATTGAGGAGATTCGTGGATAGTGTGAACACGCAGCTTCAGACCATATCAAAGCTTGCTTCATTCATGTACAACAAGGTATTAACATGTTGGTTGGGCCAGATGGAAAGCGGCTGGTTTGGTGTAATCATTCTTGTGGTATGTGAGCCTGGTCCTGCATGAAATTCCCTTCACGATCTTCTCTGGGCCTCATCTAAACCAGGATGGGACACAAACATCTGTCCAATTTGCGCTGCTGACATAAGAAATCTCAACTCAACCTACTTAACATGGCCTCCCCGATGTCACACCTCCCCTCGCCCACCAATTTCTCAACATGTTCATGATCCCTGCTTCTGAGTAAAAACAGGAATGGTATCCTCCACCCCAGCGAGACCTCCAGCAACTCCACAAATTAGATCTGTAATGAGTCAATTCAACATTTAGCCAGGCACCATCTGCTGTCAAGGGTGCACAATTACTTTACGGCCGCGCCGTGAGGAGCGGAGAATTAATTTAATAGCAGTAATGGCTGGCATGCAGAACGGAGCAGGTCTACGGGAATTTGCACTGTTGCCATCTGTCGATGCTGACTTTGCGTCTTGCTTGTGTACGTTTAGGCTCAGAAGACATGGCATCAGGAACTCAGATGAGCCAGAGGACTGGAATGCCATCTGGCAAATGTAGAGTAAAGAGGAAGGAGAGCTGGCAGAGTGCCATTCATGGTGAGCGGTGAGTAAGTAAACCCACACTTGTGCTTTTTTGTGTTTTTAATGAAATAACATTACTACACATTAAAGAATAACAGAAAGAAAACAGAAATTGCTAATCTGCCAATGCCACTTTTTATATGACTTAGTGAAGAGAAGCAGGAGTGCCAAGTCAGAAATTGAGGGCAAGGGATCAGGTCTTCTAACTTGGTGATCTGCTGGCATCAGGCATCAGTTAACAGTCATTATTAATTATTTCCTACAGTGGAGCAGATGAAATGATACATAGCTGTCAGTCCTGCTGTGCAGCAAACCTCCGATAGCCTTTCAGCTGTAAGTATCATCTCTCCTTATCTGAGCACATCATGCCAATTGCCATGCTCAAGCAACATGGACTCATTGGGCCCCTTAGAACCCAAAAAGCAGATGTTTGTTGACCTCTGGGATTATTTAATGTCCACTATTGCCCAATATTTCCCCATATCGGTTGAGTTCAGGTCAACTCCTTGATCAATCTCTGCATTTTTGTCTGCTTTAGCCCTACCATCCTTCTTGGCCTCTGCTTTCCAACTGTTTACTGTATGGAATCACATTTCTGTCCACCACCTTGGAAATATTTTGACACTTTCTTTTCATTTTTTGTAGTACAATGGTAGACCATTGACATGAAAAGATAATATTAGTAGAAGGTGATTTTTCTCAATTCCAACTTAATGATTTTCAGTCGAATGTGGGTGTGGATGACTCCGCTATGCCAACAGGTATTGGGCTTGGGGTTTTCTTGAAAATGAAAGTGTTGGTTTATGCTGTAAGGCTTTAGGTGAAAGTGGGTTTGTCTTTAATAGTCCATTGGCATCCCATTTCCGACACCCATGTGGCAGACTGTACATACCACCGGACTGTCCCGTCAAGCTGTTGTGAATTAGGAGTTCCACAGCACATAAGTTCTAAAGCCACTTCCAATAATGCCTGCTAGTAGAGGATATCACCATCAAACCCGAGCTAGCAATAAAAGCAAGTACTGAATCTTCATAAAACTAAAAGATTGATTTTACAAAAAGCTCTGTAAATACAGGAAGCTCCATAAAGCACACAAAGCAAAAAGGAGTTGCCAGCAAGGACAATTCATAGTCTCAATCTAAAATCCCACTAGTACTCAAAATAAAGAGAAATCAGTCAACAAATCCAGTAAATCACTAAGCATCCAAAATTCACAAAAATAATACAATAACTCACCACTCCCGAGCACATTTACATTGAACTGCCAGGAACTGTTGCAGACCCACTGGATTCATAGGGCGGAGATCAGTTTCTAGCAGTGGCTGGCAGTTTCTTTCCAATAGCCATAAATAGAGAGAGAAAGACAGGTTGGGACCCGAGTGCAGTCGTGCAATGGGTGACACCTCAGCACCACACTGAAACAGTTTTTATACAGACGCTGGCGTTCCAATCCTGCCAACGCCCAAGTTTTTCCTGTAAATTAGAGGCCATATGCAGGATGAAGCAATTGCAGAGAAAGGGTCTTGCTCAAGGGCCCAACGGGGTAGAGTCAGTTCTGGCGTTTATGGGATTTATAGGTAACCTTCCCATTGATGGTGCAGATCCCTAGCCTCAGGGCCACCACTCCAACCCATAAATTCATTGAACAAGAATAAGCAAAGTAAGGCGGTTTACATTTTTTTTTTAGTCACTGTTGGGAAATAGACTCATACATACTGCTGCTACAACAACAACAACATTTATTTATGTTGCACATTTTCATACAAACAGTAGCTCAAAGTACTTTACATATTAAAGAATAAAAAAATGAAAGACACAATTATAAAACAAAATAAATCAACATTAATTAACATCGAATAAGAGTAAGGTTCAATGGCCAGGGGGGACAGAAAAAACAAAAACTCCAGACGGCTGGAGAAAAAATAAAATCTGTAGGGATTCCAGACCATTAGACTGCTCAGTCCCCTCTGGGCATTCTACCTAACATAAATGAAACAGTCCTCTTTGAATTTAGGATTCTCACGGAAGGGCTTGATGATGATGATGCTCTCGTGCAGCTACTCCCAAGTGGAATGGTATTATTTTACTGTATTACTACTGGTTCCAATGCTATTTATTCTTATTTCTTTTTAACTGTATTGTTACATATAATATTACTGTTTTATTTCCTTGCTTGTATTATGTGTTGCAGCCTTGGTTGTGTTTCCCGAAAAGTAGTGTCGTTTTTGCATTTTGTACCCGGTTGGATAGGCGCTTGTAATTTTGTTGCAATTATTTTACAAAGACAACAAAGGCTTTCAATTTAAATCAGCTCAATGTGGGAACCACCCACAAAACACATGGAACATAAAACCGGCACCTTACATACATAAACAAAGCTAAAAATAAAGAATAACACACATAAACAACATAACTCGAAGTATCATAAATGATCAAAAGAAACATAAAACAAGAATCTGAACCCCTACCAGGGGAGGAATCTTGGCTGAGACTTGACATGAGGGGGATCAATTGGTCATATTCTACTTCGGAGGTAACATAAGGAAAGCTGGCCATACTATATATGTGGTGTCACATGTTAAATAAACCCACCTAGACAAAAAGAGCAAGTATGGGCAATAAGGAGACACCAAGTCACACACACCCTAGTCAATGCTGTCAGAACAGCAAACAATAATATTGTATCTAAAGCTGTGCTTGTTCGTCAAGTGACAGTTCCCACTTGGCCCTGTATGGGTTGGAAGTTTGAGCCTATCACGGGCCTGTAATGGACTGGTGACCTGCCTAGGGCTGTTTCTAAAGCCATAAACATTCTGGATAATCTATTAAAAAATGACAATATTTAATACATGAAAGAGAGAATGGACATAGACCATGAATAAAAATGTGTCACTTGTGAGCCACTTGTGTCTTCTTCCAGACCCAATTTGACAATGACATCCAGGCCACAAACGAAGGACAGCTGAATCATGGTTATTTTATTGAGTAATGTTTCATGACACTTATATTGTTCTATTGTGCTGGTTATTATTGATATGATAATGAGGTGAAGCATAATTATTGAATTTTCCAGGTGGCACTCAGCAAAGAAAGCAACAAAATGCCATTTTTACATACTTCAGTTGTAATGGATTTACACGTACACCTACATTGAAACTATATAATGCAATGCTAAAACACAAATATATATGTTACAAGGGAAAAGATTATGATATCTATAAATGTATTCCATTATCTGAACTCAGTATTTCTAATTCAGCATGGGGGCACTTAACAGCCCATCTGTGCAGACCCTGTATTGCTCACCAGGCCATTGCAGACTAAGCTTGACTACTGGGGTTACTTGTCTGCTGGGGTCTCTCTCTATTATTTCTGTACTTTATACTAATTATTATTATTTTTTAATAATTTTCACCTCCACTGTATTAAATGTTATTCTGTTCAGAAGCCTTAATAATCCTAATTATAGCACCACATTTTCAGAGTCATTGTTGAAGGCTATCCCAGTAGCATCTGGAACAAAGAAGGAGCAAACCCCTGGATGGGGTGCCAGTCGATCGCCAGGCACACACATACACCAGGGCACTTTGGAGTTGTCATTTCACTTTGCTTAACCTCACCCATCTGTTCGGATATCGGAGTAAAGTGGAGTATCTAGAAGCAAAATTCACACGGACACAGGGAGGACAAGAAAGTCCATAAAGACAAACAATGGTTACCCAATATCTAAATTGGCTTAAGCAAGTTTGAAATGAAGAAATGAATGGTTTTACGGCACATTTGTGTTATATAAATTAAATTTGTGAATTTCCCCTTGGGATTAAAAAAGTATCTATCTATCTATCTATCTATCTATCTATCTATCTATCTATCTATCTATCTATACGGTATCTGAATACTTTTTCATTTCCCCTCTTACTCGCATGGAACAAATTCACCTAACATGTTCATGTTTGACACGGAGGAGCAATAACATAACGTGACATTCTCAAAGCTGTTTAATCCAACAGAAAGTCACGGGGGACCAGAACCGATGACAGCAGCAACAGGTGTCAGGCAGGAGCCGACCATGCACTCTCACACTCACAAATGTGAAATCGACAATTAACGTTAGCACACTTCATCTTAGGAATTTTAAACAATATGAGGCTTGTTTCATTTGTGAAAACATCTTTGTTGGCCATGATAGGAGCCAAGTCCACCTTGGAAGTGATGTTTTAAGTCTCAGCACATCAGTGTTGTGCCTTTGTTGTAAATTAGATTTGTTTTTCATGTTTGAAATTGTTTAAGTTAAGGAAATAAAGTCTGAATGTTAACATCTTTTATCCCTTGTCATAACCTGAAGGTGTGTTTAGTTCTTATGGGTTTTATTGAACTACCTGATGTATTTTGTCTGTTGTTATCTGCTGTTTTCACAGTTTTTTACTTTGACTTGAACCTTTCCATCTAAGTTGTTGGTTTCACGTCGGTGGTTTCAAGACGTTTACACTCTGCTTAAAGAAACACACACAGGACCAAAAAGCACAAAGACAATTGAATGAAACAATGGCCTTTTTCATCATCAGATCTTCAACTTTACAAGCCCATGGTACAAGAGAGCTGCGACAATTCTTTGTAACTTGGTCTTCTTGTGTTTTTATTGGACATATTTTGTGGTGTGGGTGCCACACTGGATGAGTGCTTAGTGCTGCCCCCTTGCCACCCATGGGTTTGTGCTCTGTTTATGATCACTGGGTGTGTGGAGACTGCATGTTCTGTCCATGTCCATGTGGCTTTTTCTGGGGTTGTAAATAAGCCCAGTTTGGGTGCGTGTGCTCTACAGTGGACAGTCAAGTGTTGGTTTCTGCCTTACAGATAACATTGCTGGGTTTGGCTTTAGTCTCCTACAAACCTGAAGTGAATTAAAAAACTTTTGAGAATGTTATATGATGTTAGAGAGTATGAAGGCACTTGAGTGACTAAGGGTGAAGGAGGGACTGAGGGAGTGGGCTCTGTTATGGGCTGGCAGCCTTCCAGTTTCGACTTCTGTCTTGCATCTGTTGGTCCCCCGGTACGCTCCAGCCCTGAACTGGACATAGTGGGTGTGAGAATGCTGTGTTTTGTACTGTGTGGCTGTGCATGTATGTGGGGCTTTCTTGGACTGCTGCCCAGTTCAGGCCTGGTTTCTCTCTTGTATCCACTACTACTAGGATAGGCGCTAGCCTCCCACACCCACTAAACTGGAATAAACAAACGTGAGAGTGTCATTTCAGAGAGTGTTATTTTGTGTACATTCTTGTCACCAGCATATCTGTGACGTCTATGCATTGAGAAAGGTGCCATGAAGAACACCAGTGATGGAAGGCATATTAATAGCACTGTATAATTATGATAATGAGTGTTTTTAAAAATTCTTAAATAAATATTTCATAATAAACCAATAACTGCAAAATGGTTTAAGGAAGGAATATTTGCCACTGGTCTGCAGGTGATTGCCATCTGATTATGTGTGTGCCATACTGACAGCCTTAATGGATTTAAGCTTTTACCTTTAATTATTTGAAATGACTGAGAGAAAGCTTATAATTGCAGAGCCCATAATGTCTTGCAGGGAGGTGATGTAGGAACTTGAGGTTCAAGAGCCACTGCGTGCCATTCTGTCCAAAACACTCTCCCACTTAGTGATGTTTTCCCATTCTTTGCAGTATTTTAAAGCTTATTTGGTGTCTTGTGTGTATTTATCCTTACACTTAGGTGAAATGTGCTATAAACATGCAGTAAGCTTGAGTGAATGCTATATAAAACAATGACTGTCTGTAATCTGTAAGAAAACATCAGTTTCTATGACTATAGTGAAACTGGATTAAACAAGTTCTGTAACTGGATGGACAGACAGGTCATTCATGTCCTGATTTTCTAACTGATTGTCAATGGTTGCTGCTGGCTATTACCTGTGCACCATGCTGATTCATGACAGACATTGCCCATCCTTCTCCCACTGATCTGTGCATCACTTTCCACTATGAAGGACTTGAACTGAGTCTATTCAGACTCCATAATCCTGACATGCTTTTCTAAGGGCAGGCAAAGCACAATACAGGAAGAAGGTTCGTATGAAAACAGTTGACTGAATGCACCCCATTGCTATTATTTGGAAGGCCAAGAAAGCAACCAAAATTGGAAGAGTGGCTTGGCGGTTCCACTTTCTGGTGGATTCAACTCCTCAGCCTTCATGGGAAGTCCTATACTGGGCATACAAGAAGCCAAGATTTGCAGCAAAGAGTCGAACGTCCAATTCCCAGAGAAGCAATATGGATGACGCTCTTGTTATTGAATGGCTAAAAGCCAGAAAATCATTACTGCATATATTAGGGGGATTGTAGGGGCTCAGAGACTCTGTCTACATGGATTTTGTGAACTTGGAACAGACTTATCACTGTACACCCCCATGTTGCCATGTTTAAACTGGACAGAGTAGTAAATCAACTATGAGAGTGGCAGAGATGAGCAAACACTTTCCTTCGAAGGATTTAGCAAGAGGCTTGCCAGAGCTGTTGTTAAGATCCATAGCACAAACAGTTGTTATATGTTTCCCAAAAATGAAAGCACAAACCAGACTTGTAATTCAAAACATAACAATATTCAGTACCAGAATTAACTTTCTCATAAGTTCTTTAAAGTACATTAATTCAAGCACTTGTCTGTCACGTGCTTAAGGTGAGCAGCCATATTGTATATCATGGCCACCATTGCATCCTGGGTAACATACCATGCACATCTTGTGCCTATCAGCCATACAGCATCATAATGACCAGACACACAAAATGACAGCATCCCTAGAAACGTAAAATGGCAACATGAAATAGTTACGGAAATAATGATATAAAGTATAAAGAAATGAAACTAAGAACTACATAACACAACAATAAGGACAACAATATAATGCTGGGATGGCCAACTCCGATCCTGGACAGCCACAATGGCTACAGGTTTTCATTCTAACCATTTTCTTAATTAGTGACTAGTTTTTGCTACTTATTCACTTCATTTAATGTATTTGCTTTTTAAGACTCAGACCCTTTAAATCAGGGCTGAGCAACATCAGTCCTGGAGCGGCCAGAGTGGCTTCTGATTTTTGTTCCAAACCTATTGCACCAGGATCAGAGCTGGCCACCGCTAATGTATAACTAACGCATAAAAAATGACAAAAAGTATATCTTCATTGTGATAAAGATAAAATATACAGAGAATAAAAAATGAAGACTGTACAGAAAGCAAAACAAAAAGAATCTGACTGATGTCAACCACATTCCTAATACAAAGTTTCAAAAGGGGCGTCCTTTGAGAGTTCAGAATTTCATAATTGCTTAACTGAATTCTTATGTGTATGTTAGTAATGTTTTGTACAGTTGTAAATCAATTTTCCTTACTGGTTATTTCTCATTATGGGTTTTCTGAATATGAATATGAGCATGGAATCTGTTTTTCATGTATTAGAAAGTGTTTTGTGCTTTTTTCATCGCTGCCATTTTGTGTCACTGTCATTGTGATGATTACTATGAAATGATATGATTCATGTCATCAGTGCACTGCCAAAAAATGCACTGAAACAGATGTGACGCTGCCTAAGTTTGTGGATATTCAAAGAAAATCAGCCTTCATGCATGGTTTAGTTATGCAATTTAGACTTCCTGGTCTAAATTTTGCTTTTAATTTCCTCGATTCTGCAATTCTTGGGTTTTAGTTGTTTGTACAGACAAAAGGTTGGACAGATTTTTGATTTCAACTCTCGGCTTGTTTTACATTTCCTCTCCTGGTCATCCCCTTTAAATGTGGATGCCTTCCTTGGTGCAAGCCTGTGTTTTCCATGAAGACATAACCTGTTAAAAATCACTCAGCTAACTGACTGCCTCATTGCCACTCACGATTGAGTTCACAGACCGAATGCACAGATGAGTTGTTGAACCTGAGGGGTGCATTTCTACTCTTGTGTTGATGATGTCTTCCTCTTTTTCCCACCAAACTATGATGTCAAGCATACACTGGAGTTCATTGCCGAGTGAGACATAGTGATAGTGTGAATCATCGGAGGTCACGGTCAACTCTTTGTAGGTTAGTGTTGAACAATAGATTCACTTGGGTGTGTTTTTGTGATACGTGTGGGCAGAGACATACAGTATGTAAGTTTGGCCAGTTCAGTATATCTGTGACAATACTGCACACATTGTAGAAGATAGTGAAACTGAAAACCTCAAATGGAACTGACAACGTATCAAACAATCCTATCCTAATCCTCATCAGTGTTATGACTAAAAGTAGACAAAAGAGGTACTTGACTCACTACTAAAGGCTAGCAAAGGAGAACTTTCAGTCCTTCAAATCAAAATGGGCCAATGCTGACTTTGACCTGGTAATGTCATGTGCCACACATTTCTAGTTGACCTTATCTGGCAACCAGACTGAACAGAATACCCAAAATAGAGGTGCCCATATCACAAAGAAAATGGTGGCACAGCAAAATGTATACATTTTTGAAAGTTACTAAGAAGATGTCTAAACAAAAAATATGTGAATTAATTGTGCTCCTTGGACTGCCAAACCTCCAGAACAATGCCTTTGATATTTTTAAAGGTCAAGGGATGACTGAAAAAAAAAAAAATACAACTCCGATCATGACAGACAGATGATCGAGGCTTCGTGTACACTTTAAAGAGAGAAAATGTGCTCAGAGCCTCAAGGAACAAATTATTTTCAGAAGCAAACTTATTTCTTTGTATTAGTATTTTTTCTCTCTGTTTATTTATATGCATAGCTCTATTGTTAATGGCTTGGTATCTGAATTTATTGTCATGTCAATAAATGTCTTTAATTTGAAGCATAAGTAACAGCATCTCTAGAGGAAAACAGAACAAATGAAAATGAATGTTTGGGCAGAAGGATGGATAAACAGCAACTTACTCTGCTGCCAAGCAAGTCGCTACACTGAATAGTTACCGGTGAAGAAAGACACAGCAGCACTCAGGAACATTGTTATCCAGGAACAGAACCCAAATGTACTTTCGAAATTCCCAGTGTGTGGTCCATTCTTATTTACTTATTTCTATTCTCTAAATCTCTGTATTTGTTTATAATATGGAAGAGACCTGGCTGGTAAAATCTACTGGGATTCACGCAGGAAACTCATTTAATGAGAGACTGAGAGATATGTTATTATTTTTGATTTTTCAAAGAATATTAATAAATAAGGAAAAATAAAAATAAAAAAACTTTAAATCGCTGCAAGCTAGCCTGAACCTCTAGATGGAAGTCTGCCAACGTGTCACCCTTTAACCTTTGGAAAGCTCATTTCCTTAACCTAGCCCTTCTCAAACTCTCCGCGGCAAAGATTAGCCAGTCATCCGGATTCAGTAGTTCAAAGAGGCAAGACCTAGTGCAGCTGGTTCAGTCAATGCCACATTTGTGGCTTTCAGGATGGGCTTTGGGGATGGACTCTGCCTTTCGTCCCAGTTTCACACAGCACTCTGCGTCTCCAATGACCTCCTGCAGGGCACGGACGGGGCGGCTGAGGTGCTTAGGGGAAGGGTGCTAAGACGGATGATTTATTTTTATTAGGTTACCATAGCACTTTGATTACTGTAATGTTAGTTTTCTGGGTTATATTGCCTGCTCTTTCAACACTATTCTCTTACATTATTTTGATTACGGTTCATTAATAAATTTCAATCTTAATATAGAAATCTATCCAATTCATGAAAGTAGTTCACATCATAACAATTTAAATAAAGTCTTTGGATAGGTGGGTACATATCATGAGTATCCATAAGAACCATTCATAAGAACATTAAAAGCCTTTTTAAATAAGGAATCTGTTATAATCTTGTTTCATTATTAAACATTCTTTCCTTGTCCTTGGTGTATTTAGCTCATTTGACCATGGACATTTTTCACTGTTACTTTTTTTTAATTTAAAGCTATTTTATTCAGTTGCTTTAAATTAATTGCATCTTTTCCCAATACCATCTCATTTTTTATGGGCACCACTGTCTTCTGATATAATTTGCATGTCATTTGCATAAAATGCACATCATCAACTGAAATGTTCCGGGTCGTTCAAGATTTGAATAAACTCTGTGAAACTTTATGTGCTCTGTTTTGTTTTCTGATTATGGTGCATTTCTGATTTGTTTTGGCTTTTATTTTGCTTTGGGTGAAACATCGGTTAGAAGTCTTAGTTATGAACTTGGCTAGATTATTAAAAAGTGTTTGTTTTTTCAGACCTTTCCTATTTAATCTCCTCGGTAGCACAAAATGCTTCCAGGAGAAACTCCATCATTGGGTGTTTTCAAGATGTAGTGCAAGTTCATCAGAATCTCCTATGAGATCTCAGTTGAGTTGAGCTTTGGCGACTGGGCACTCAAGGTATAGGGTCTATACCAGTGTTACACTCTTCAAACTGTTCACATGCCATTAGAGCCCTTTGTCACCTTGAACAATTCTAAAAGCATCATGACAGAAATAGACCTCACAGCATGTATTGGCATTTAACTTGCAAAGCATTAAACTTAAACCTGGCCATGCTTGTTTAGTACTAGGAAAGGCAAACAGAGTGAATGAAAATGACCAGGAGAGGAAACGTTAAACAAATCATTAAGTCGAAATCTTTGGAGACATTCAGTCGTATCGTCAAAATGGTAAGCAACAGAACTGTAGCAAGTAGGGCAGAAATGAAAAGTCAGGAACCGGGATATCCAAACAGCACTACTACACACACGCAAGAAGGGTTTTGTTTAGAATATCTGCAAACTTGGAAGCTGACTCATCTAACATGTTGGTCTTTAATGAGGCACTCAGATAATGTTAATTGCATAACCTCTGTAACTGTGCTCCGTAGCAACAGCTGGATCAAAATGACAACATGCCGGGGAAACTAAAAATGACAAAAATTATACAAAATAATAACTGAACATGAAGGCTCAATTGCAAATAAATGCAGGAATAGGAATTTGTGTCCAAAAAAACCCATGATGCAAACTTAAAACAACCATTTAAATTGTGTAACACACACAATCATGACTGACCAGGGAAGTAGTACACCCAACTGATAATACAGCCACGCTACTCTTTCACTGCAGGAGACACTTCCTGGGGCTTGTTGACCGCTTTTGGTTTGTCCATCACATGTATTCATACACTTGTTAAGAACCAAGAAGTGTGAGTAATCTGACCGGATGACACCTTATGAGCTATTTATGTTCTTTGTATCACTACGCTGTCAACAGTACATTTTTATGCACAGTAAGGACTTTATGCACCACCACCAGTCCCCTATATCTCTCTCTGTGAAGTTCTTGATGAAACTTCCCATTCCGTCCTTAAGCTGACATTGATACTTGAATTACCCATAATAATTGTTCATCCCTGCCACTCAAATGAATGTACAGTATTATGGTCAAAGAGTTTATTCTTTCATCCACAGATGCCTCTTGATGATGACATTGTTCCCTCTGGTTTCCATGCTAACATCAGCATCTTAAGAAACATCATCAAGTTAAGCCATCTCAATGAAGGAATCATCAACTGGCTGTGCGCATTGAACAGACATCTCTCAGCTCCTTCTCAATCAAATTTCTTCTTTTCTTTCCCTGGGCCTGCCAGGCAGTTTTATCCATGACCTTAAGAGTGAAGGAATGTAGATTATCTCAATGACTACACCTGTAGAGACGCGCCGGCTTTTAACCGAATTTGTGTTCCTCATTAGCTCAGTTGTTTCTTAACATTTTTCAATGCCAGGTAATAACAGGTAATAATTAACGCTTTACCACACAAAGCACAGTCCGCACTAGAATGATTCATTGTGTTTGTTTTAGGAAGAAGCCTCCTAACTAAAACTAAATGTAGAACAACAATCTCAACAAGACAAAAAAAACAAATTGAAATCACACTAAGCATGGTTGTTCATTTACAAGATCAATGTAGCTTGTGTTAAGAAAAGCCCTGACTTCCTTCAGGACAGAGTTTGCCCAGCAAAAACAAAAAATTGTATGACAACTGCATCTAATTATGAAAAGTGACTGTTAAGTCTCAAAGTGTTCCATTCCCTATACTAATTACATGACGGCTTAGAAGACTCCATTTGTCTGTTCTCATCTATGCGCCTGGCACTGCCTTAAGAAAGATGAAGGCGACAGAAGGCGACTGGACCCATGCAGACTTGCCGAGTTTTATTCTCTTCTGCTACATCGTGATCCATTACTTGAGGCGGTGCAATCAGCAAATTTGAAGAGATGAAAAAGCCCTCTTGCTGGTTTCTGTCAAGGGAGCCCAAGACTAATAGTTCTCCCCTCCTCCATTTTAATCTTAAAACGCTTCCAGTGTCTTTCTTTTCCAAATTTCAGCAGATTGTGGTTGTTATTTTACTATAAGAAAAAGAAAATCATTTCCAGAATACACCATATGACCAATAAGAGATTGATATACTGTATTTTCACTACTTTGCTTACTTCATCAGAGGGTCAAGAAGAGCTGGAGCCTGTTTGAGAAGTAGTGAGATAAAGTCAGACCCAACCCTACTGTAGATAGACACCAATCCACACTGATTTTAAAATGGATTGGTTTATAGTCATCAAACAGTCTGATGTGCAATATTGTTGTGCACATAGTCATGAGGAGAATGTGCAAACCCACACAGACAGAGGCCTACCTAGCAGCTGAACCCAGATAATAGAGTCATGACTCCTGCAGAACTCACATTCTACACTAGTTGAACCCAAGCATGCGTATTCTAATACACTGTTCAAGAAGGCCAGAGCCAATCCTAGCCTCAACTAAGGACCAGTCCAGTTTAATGTCCCCCATTAGCCTCATCCATACATCTTTGGGCTGTGGGACGAAAGCACAGTACAAGGAGAAAATAGGGCATCCCCTTGAGCAAGCCATTTAACCTTCCTGAGCTCAGACAGTAGAAAATATCCATAAACAGTAGCCACATATTCAGAGCTCAAAGTGTGATAATAATAAAACACACTCAAACACATGGAAACCATGCAAATGTCACTAAATGCAAGAGCTGGCCTTCAGTTTGGTTTGATTACAGCAACATAAACAGTGATGATGTTATACATTTTACTTTTAATGAATTATTTTATAGTGGAAAAGTTAACTGCTCAGACTACCAACAAAGTGTTTTTCCCATCTTCCTTCTTACAAACACCAGAAACACTAATGTTGATCTTCAGAATGTTTTCCCATCTCAGGGGGTCTTGTGTGATATGGTGATCAAAACAGATTGATCAGAGTAACTCACACGCCCCTCCATATTTTGAAAACTGGCTACAAAATGAAACTCAAGGTAAATACGCTCCTTTTTCTCATATTTTTGTTAATGATAAATCGCTGTGTACATAACAAATTAAACTAATTTCCAGTGACATTCTTTGGCTTGACCAGAGCTGCAGCTGTCATAATTAGAAAGTCCACACATTTGAAGTAAAGATCTGCTGTCAATACTGATCTGAGAGCCATATTTGATTATGTAATTAGAGTCTCCCTCAGTAGATCTCATGGGAAAGTGGGCTTACTATTAAGGTAGAGAAAGAGACAGCAGTGGCACAAAGACCTGAAAACATGGTTTTTGCATACGGTGTCCTAGCATTAGTGTACAGCGCTCAATTAAGCCTATTCTGGCAAACATTGCATGTTCTCCTATCATTTTTTTTAAATATGCCATCAAAAAGTCTTAGACCACAAAACCATTTATACAGACACACATCCACAAGGTTTGGAGTTAGGGTAAGCGGGAGATGAATTGATATCAAACGCATGACACCATGGGTGGCACAGTGGCACAGTGGGTTGTGCCGCTGCCTCGTGGTTAGGAGACCCAGGTTCGCTTCCTGGGTTCTCCCTGCGTGGAGTTTGCATGTTCTCCCCATGTCTGCGTAGGTTCCTCTAGGCGCTCCAGTTTCCTCCCACAGTCCAAAGACATGCAGGTTAGGTGCATTGGTGATTCTAAATTGTGCTTGGTGTGTGTGTGTGCACCCTGTGGTGGGCTGGCGGCCTGCCTGGGATTTGTTTCCTGCCTTGCACCCTGTGTTGGCTGGAGTTGGCTCCAGCAGACCCCCGTGACCCTGTAGTTAGGATATAGCAGGTTGGATGATGGATGGATGTCGCAATTAGATTAAATAGAAGCATGTAAACCTCAACATTTACATTTTTAGTCCTATTTCGATGTAGATTCATATTTTATAAGATATTTAAGAGAAAGTAATGGCTTTCTGAAAATAAGGCATTGTACCTCCCCAATGTTTTAGCAGTGCCATCACTACTAATAATATCTTGCTCTGCCTTCTGTGATGGAGAGGGGAGAGATGACCAAAGCAGGATATTTCAGAGGCATGGCCACATTGCTTGTTTCTGCCTTTCCCTTCAAACATCATGCGAGAGTAAAGTCCAAGCTGGACCAAAGACTAATAAGACCGACAGCCACCTGGTAGTAAGCACATGAAGGTAAGATGAACTGCTACTTAGGTTGTAATGGTATTTTTGTCACACTTGTTTTACTTTATTAGTTATAATACATGAATATATTTGTAATGTTTTTCTCTACCTGTTCTGTACTCTTTATTAACTTTATTATTTATTTATTTATTAACTTTATTTTAAAACGCTCATAAGTAATTCTTATGAACTCAATTAAGACTTTCCCTGTACTCTGTACATGTGACAATAATGGCGCTTTTCCACTGCATAGTACGGCACAGCACGGTTCAGTACAGCTCACCTTGGTTTGGCTCAGTTCGGCTCGGTTTGCGTTTCGACTGTTTAGTACCACTTTAGAGTGGGCGGGATTATTCACGTGTCGTTATAGTTGCGCCGCCTCTACTGCCGTGACATCATCGTAAACGTGCCACAAGCGACCTCCTGAAAAACTTTTTCATTCCGCGTCGCCCCTTCCAGCTTTCGCTGGATCTGCTCCTCGGCTACCAACGAGAGGAACGTCTGTACTTCCTCAATTGACCACGAAACAGCCATTTTTGGTTAAAACAAAATGATGCGTCCGAACCTTCACTGGCTGTGCTAAAAATCTAGCGGGTCTGTTGTGTCTCATGTCGCAAGTTCAGTGACGCAGTAACGACGATTTTCTCCGGCCAAACAGTGACCAGCAGAGTTTACACATCACGTTTTGGTAGCGGTTCGGCGCACTTGGAACCTTGGCTGAGGTGGTACTAAAAAAAGGACCAGGTACCAGGTACTGTTCCCAGTTGAAAACCCCCCAAAAGTGAGCTGAACTGAACCGTGTCGTACCGTACTATGCAGTGGAAAAGCGCCATAACTGACCTTGTGAACCTATGGTGACATTACACTACTGACAAATTCAAATAAGTGTTACTGTCCAGAGCATTTTCTTCATCATTCATTTTTTATGCATTCAGTTTTACTTGAATGATTTTGAGTGTTTTGGTACACTTTCATGTTTTGAGGCCAGTGCTGTTCATCTAGCATTTGTATACTGTAGCTTTTGACCATCACATTGGCCATCATTGAAGTTGTCCACAACCCGCCTTTTTTAATTATTCTATCACCTTCCATTGGAATGCTTTCTTCTCCATCACAATTACTGGATAAACAGACAGAATAACCAGTGAGAGACCCAGCTTTGACAAGTTTCTTCCTTGTTGACCCAAATCCAAAGCAAAAAGTGAGAAAAGGTCAGGTGGTGTTAGTTTTTTCCTAATTCTCTCCCATTTTCCTAACTGAATTCAGTGTTATCCATCCATCCACTAGTCTCTATTCCGAATTTTCACACTCAGAGTACAGCAGGTATCTAGCTAGCGTTTTTCAGGCACACTATGAGTTATTGGTTTTTAGAGAGTAGCACAGACACAATGGACACAATGTGGTGGGGTGGAGGGGGAGTTGGGGGGGGTGATAGTGGTAGTACTGTGAATTGAGAAGAAAAGGATTAGAACGACACAAGCAGCCTGGAGAAGAGCAAGCCAGATTAAAGCAGCCTGATGAATTTCTAACAGAAAACAGAGTTATTTACTTAGATCCTGTTAGAAGAGACTGCTTCTTTTAAATACACCCAGTTTTGGTTATTTATTTTTTTTTTTCCTTTTCATGTAGCACAGCAGAAACAGCAGGAGTGCTGAGCGCTGCGTTTTGATGCTTCTCGTTTGGATTCCAAATTAGTGAGCTTCAGGATGCCTCTATTTTCAATGCTAATTTGACATCAAACAAGACACTGCGTAATCCTTTATATTAAGTAAATACACAGAGGCTGCTTCTTTATAGAACAATACATTATCAACATATTAAGAAAAGAAAAGAGACAGTAATAGAGCGGCCTTTTCATATAACCTTCGAGCTTCCAGAGAACGGCTTTGAGATGTAAATTATTCTGTTTAACTGCTGTATATTCATAGAGACATTAAGTCCCAAGTGTACTGTATACCACGCTTTACCTGAGCTGCTCTTTTCAACTCCACTGGGCATTGGCCTAGCCTGGTATGGTACACAACCAATGGAGGCATAGAAGACACATGCCGCGATGGAACAGAAAGATAGGAGGCCAATCCGGCCTGCTCATTTTCTTTCATTCTGAATGGTCTGAGTAACAATAGTCTCATCTTGGCAGGCAGTTCTTCATTTTTAATGGTGTGCTGCTCGCTGCCTCTTTTTAGGCTTAAGAAAGGCCATCATTGGCAATCGGTTCCAGTTTTACTCAGAAGCCCGCTGACTTGAGGGTGTAAATACTAAGCTGAGCAGTACAAACACATAAGGTTGCCCATAGAAAGGGACAAATGCAATTGAGTGATTATTCTATACACTTTTTCATGTTCACAACATGATTAGCCTGGCAGTACCTGGCACAAAGCAAGAATCTCACATGACTGGTGCTATCATCATGGTAATAAATTAAAAAATATTCATTGTTTTCTGAACTTGCACATGCCAGTACAGAGTCATATGTGACAAACATCAGATGCAAAGGATGCACCAGTCCTAGATATGGTGCCACACTGACATACCCACAATAGCTCATTAACAGTGCCCTGGAGTGTAAAATCATCATATTTTAAAACTACAGACTGTTTAAAACAATATTTAATTTTACTCAAACAAACTATAAGACAATTTAACTGCAGGGGTGATTGAAATTGAAACTATTTTCTCTTATACGTTCTTCCTGTATTTATTTACAACTTTAATTCACCTGTTTCGCTCAGTTTATAACAGTGCTCAAGGGTGTAAAGGCTCAAGACAAAGGGTCACTCATCACAAGGACATCTTGCCAATCAAATACTCCAGAGATCCCACATGGAATTTCATATCCCATGTAAAGAACAACGGAGTAAAACAACATAGGAACCAACATCAGAGACCGAGACACATCAGGAAGAAGGAGAGAGAGTGACCATTTCATTTGGATATCAGAGAGCACCAACTTAGACATCACGCTGATTCCCAAAAACAAAAGATACCCAAGACAACATCTACCCTTGAAATATTTCTATAGATAGACTTTTGCTATCTGTCTTGTTTTCTATTATACTTTCTTCTATTTGTATTATTATATTTTAATAAATACCAAATTGCTTTTACATTTTTATATTTTACCTTTACGCTTTGAGCAATTGAAGTAGTACACCTGCTTCAGGGGAAATTGTCATTTGTTCATCATTTCTGGGTTATCAAGGCTGAGAGGTCACACTTCAATGGAAGAACAAGTGGAGCAGAAGAAAGACACTATTGGGTGGTAGGTGGCATATAACCAAAGGGTTTTGAGCCTTTGTGTGTCTCGGGGACACCCATTTGTTTGTTAGTGCTGGTGACAGTGAGTCCCTGTGTGGAGTACTGAGAGGTGACAGGACAGTGACATCGCTCCTATGTACTAATGAGGAAGGTCTCCTGTGTGGAATCACTCGTATGTCGCTGTGTAAATAGGACGTCTGAGTGTGTACAGTAACGTGTGGGAGTAAACCAAACTAGTAACAAATTACTATAAGTAAGTCTTACTCAGCCCACAATAATACAACTAATCATGAACAAAACAATTTGCATGAAATTGAAATCACAGCTGAACTGAATACTTCGTTTGCAAAAAATACACAAAATAAATTGTGTTTTGCCTCCAGCAAATTTCTGCCATTCACACAAAATGAATGTTTAGTTTCTGTCTGTAGTCATCTTCATATATTAATTCCATCTCTGGCTGCCTGTTATTTTGTATTTAAATAAACTGTAGAAAAAAAAAAAACACCAGAAATGTGCATATCTTTAGCAAGGATAAGACAGTTGCCATGTAATGGCTTTTTTGGTGTTGGCACCACCAGCTTTCCATGTTGTGATATTTTCCTATGAAAAAAACACAGTGCATGATGGTGCCTTTAAGTGTAACTTTGTGCAGAAAATATGCAGCATGTGACACATCTTGAAAAAATGCACTGCTCCTCTCCACAGTGATATGAAATGGAGGCACAGATTAACTTTACAGGTGAGTTACAGATTACATGTCTTATGGTATTGTGTTAAAGGAACAATTAAACATATAAATGAACAAGGGTTTGGGGAGCTATACTGTATGCCTTGCTTTCCACCAAAAACAAAAAAGAGACTTTTGAGTAACTGTATGGCAATCGATTTACCTGTTTTGCTCATCACTACTCATTACAGAACCAATTGAGAGGTACCAATCAGCCTAACGTGAAATCATCTGGGATGCAGTAGGAAGCATGAATGCACAGAGAGAACACGTGTTAACATGGGGTGCAAGCCACATATAGAGTGCCTGGACTAAGATTTTGCACAAAAGCCTCTGGATCTGTCAGGCCACAGGACTCATCACTGTGGTATATAGAATATATAGTCGGTAAGTGTAAAATATTAAAGCAGACATCTGTGGTCAAAGAGGAGAGAAACTAACAACTGCATTCTGAGTGCCACATTCCAGATGTTAGCTTCCTCCTATGATATTTCTGACCTCTGTGTAAAGATGCATGACTGCCATGGAGTGCCTTCTCTTTGAATTGGCTTCAAAGAAAACTTAAGAGTCAGGAGGGGGGAAAGCGGAAAAAACAGGAAAATGATGGCATGAGGAGGGTGGAGAGTATAGCACTTATGGAGATTGGGTTCAAATCCTGGTCTAACCAATGTCTTGATGTTTGCATGCTCTCGCATGTCAGTATGGATTTGATTTATTTATAGCACTGGATGTTATAATTCTTGGAACCTTGCACTGAGGTTGACTTGTGTAGGATTCTATTGGTGGCTACTACAGGTAGATGCCGTTAAGACCCACCTTCAGTTGTGATCCTCAGCATCTCTGCATATTTCAGGATTTTAAATACAAAAGGCCCTCAGCCAAGGAAGGTCTATTACAGGATGATCGGACATGGGTTTGATTTATAAGAACATCTGATTTTTCCTGCAGCCCAGACGATGTCTCCTCTTTTTAACCACAACCAATGACTGTACTTTACGGCAGCATCAGAAAGTGCTTTCACTGTTTTCCTTTGAGCCTGCCTTCTGGTCTTTAGGTCCTCAAAGAACCTTACAGCAGAAGTAGCTGCAAAGTCTCTACATCCCACATTCCAGTCACAATCTTATGCTTCTGCTATGAGGTTCAAATAATCCGGCTATTCCATGTGTAGGCCTCTTCTACTGCAATCTTCCATGCAACAATAGGTTCTATAATGAAGACAGTCTTACAGGATTTAGACCAGAGGATCATGTCCAGTCACACATTGGTCTTACCAACTTCTACTGGGAAGATGAGTTTCTGGCCTAAGTCTACACATATTTCCCAGTCCATGACTGTGTTAATGAGCATGGTTGTTGGTGACAGAGGTCTGCACTGTGTTTCTCTCCTTCCTTTCTAAATAATGATGTTAGATGTGGAAATGTTGTATGGGCATTGATTGGCTTGGCATTCATGTTCAGGCTTTAGCCTTCAATTTCAGCTGCTAGGTTTCCCAACAATTTTGTGATGCAGAGTGTATCTCCCTTGTGTTAGGATGGACAAAAACACACTCATCCAAGATGTGCTTGAGGTTTGCAGAACAAACACACAAGGGACAGGCTGGATCCTCCCCTAACCACTGATGTAAGTTCATGGGAGAGAGCAGGACATCATGTATGGTTCTGAAAATAAAACAGGACCTATCAGACTTTAAGCTCAACAGATCTTTGCATGTCAGTGTCCTTTACTCAGCCCCTTCCCATCTCATCCTTTAGCCTTGCCAGGCTTGTGATATGGCTTTTGTATTTCTTGCTACGTCCTCTTGGCATCAGCTAGATTTATGTTTTGCTAGGTAGGTGTTGTTGAACCACAGCCAAATCCTTCTAACCTTTGTTGCTCTGGTTTTCTTCCCATTTTCAGAGAATCTGTAGGTTTGGTTGCTATGCAGGCCCAAATTGGCGCAATGTGAATGAGTGTGACTGTGGCCAGAGCCCTCTGCCCAGGACTGGTTCTCACCTCACACCCAATGATGCCAGGAAAGTGTCCCCACAACTTGAATTGCCAAGAATGTTCAGAAAATGGATAAATGGAAGTAGCTACGAAAAAGGTTACCTAGACAGTTCTTAAATGTTTATGTCTAATAATTCTAATGATTCGGTATTCATTTAACATTTAATGTGCATACTCAGCACCTCTGTTCCTAATTTTAGCTAGACTTTTATATTTGTGTATCAGGCTGGCATGTCCCTATAAATAAAGTAATCCATCTTGCATCTTGGATAGTAAATCAGTCCCTGAATGAAGCTGATCCTGAAGTTGGGTCATTGAGCAGATGGAACATTCTGAAGCTAAATGATTTCAGTTGTACTGCACTGAAGAACTGGTATGGAGTAGCAACTGAAAACGATGTGTGATGCTCGTAAATCATCACTAAACATGTCCTCATGGGCATAGAAAAGCATGTAGAGTCAGCACCTACATTGACATTCAAATCAAATGTGTCTAGTAATACTATAATTGAATTGGTAACCACTTGGAGGTATACATGAGTTTAAATAACAATAAATCAAAAGCTGGTCATTTGAACATTCCAGAATATGCCATTGATTCACACATGATTCATGGTTACTGACTCGGTTAGATGTTTCACTGACATTAGAAAAAGATAAATGGGTGGCTAAGCTTATGCACAGTGGAGTTGCATAGGTTGTGGCTGAATGACTTTAGGTGGGCTGATGTTGAACGTGTCAGAAGACAGTCTATCAACACTAAGAAAATATGGCTACAACTGGAGAGTATAACCCTGGCCTAGTCAATATCAGTGTAGAGTTTGCCCATTCTCCTCGTGCTGCTCTCTTCCGATTTCTTTCAACATTAAAAATGTGTGCAGGCTGGGTTGATTTTCTACCCTAAAATGGCCTGCTGTGTGGATGATTGTGCCCTATGATTGGAGCGGCGTCCCTCCAAGATTACTTCCAATCTAGCACAAAATGATGATGGGAATACCGATCATCTCCTGTAATGCTCAGAATAGGAAATTTTTAGGAGAAGAGTGATGGAGAAGGTGAAAGAGACATTCTTGTTGTTTGCAGAGATCCAAAAAAGTAACTGGAGCAGGCAGGGTCTATTTCATTAGAAGAGAAACAACAAAATCAAAGGCCTGTTCGTCTTGTCAGTCGTTAATCAGTCAAAAAGTCAAGAAGCTGTAAACCAACTAATGCCTTGAGTTGAGTAAAAAATAAAATGAATTGCAATTTGCAATAAGTCAATTTTAAAAGAAAAGGAGCAGATGCCAAATAAACTGTCTGCCTTGACGTCACACACCACACATGCAAATGCACGTTAAAGATTGATGCAATGCCTCACCCTTCATTTTGTTGTTTTTTGTGTTTATGCGTTTTATTCACTTCCTTGCTTTTGTGTGTTTCATATTTTACTTAAATTGTCTCTAAACATCTCCTCATGGGCAGAAAACAACTTACAAGTTATGAATTAGGCGACTATAAAAGTTTATTACGTCTCTGTTCATTGTTTTCTTGGAATGTCTTTGTTGTTTTGAGGGTTTTGGATATCAGTAATCATTTCTGGGCGTGTGTTTTGTTTATAGGTATAACTTCTGCAATTAAGTATATTTAGCTATTATTATATTTTCAAATTACCAAAGTGCCATTTAGTTTTGATTATGGGCACCACAATTTGATGGTCCTGTTGTCAACATATAACTTTCAGTTGTTAGGTGTCAGAACTCACATCATATGATATTATCAATGCAGCATTTTATAACCCAGTGCAACAGATCTTTTAGCAATCAACACTGGTGAGAGTAAACCTGAGTGTAAGGTGTGATCAAAAAGCTGAGCGCCATCCAAGAGCAACGTAAAATAATTCAGTGCAGGTTCTGACATGTCCATCCTAGAGCCTAGTTTGTGACAAGTTTCAACTTGATACCGTCAGTCGTTTGTGTGCCACTGTCGAGTTCAAGTTTGTTTTTCAAGTTTGTCGTTAATAATGGATATCGAGCAACGCATTAACATGAAATTTGTTTCAAATTGCAAAAAGCTCAGGAAACCCATCAGATGTTACAATCGGTTTATGGTGACACTGCACCGACAATTAAGACTGTTTACAAGTGGTTTGATCGATTTCGTAATGGATCTGACTCGGTTGAAGACAAGAAAAGATCAGGACATCCTTCAACATTAATAATCGTTCCTCGTCACACATCCCTTCTAGTACAACCATTTCTGTCAATTAAAAACATTACACTGTGTCTGCATCCATCTTATTCACCGGATCTGGCACCGTGCAACTTCTGGCTGTTCCCGAAATTGAAAATGACCATGAAAGGTAAAAGATTTCAATCCATTAAGGACATCCTGGCAGCCATGACAGCCCAATTAAAGACACTCTCAAAAGAAAACTTCCAGAACTGCTTCGCATAGTGGCAGGAGTATTGGGAGAAGTGCATTCAAAGTGGAGGAGAATATTTTGAGGGTGACTAGTTGTAAATCTTTTAGTGCAATAAACGTTTCTTTTTTAAAACAATCACCGTATTTTTGAACATACCTCGTATACTGTAGCTGTTCTGATTCATTTATGCCTTAAGAATGCCTTGCAATTGATTTTAACTATGAGTTTGCTTGGTGTATTGGTTTTGTTGTCTGACTGTTCATTCTCCTGCTATTGACTTTTACTTTATTTTGATTCTTTTCCATCTCCAGATCATTTTTGCCAGTTCTTTGTGTAGCAGGGAAGCGTGGTTTTGAAAAAGAAGGTGGGCTAACCCATTCTACGACCTAGATGAACTGCTAGCATTTTGCTGTCATTTAAAGGATTTTTCGTCTTTTCTTTTAACCTTTGTGGAAGAACACTTGCCCTTTGTGTTCTTTGTCTGTAGGGTCAGAGCCCCTAATTAAAAGACTGCCCTTTAGAATGCCCTGTGGTGTTTAGCGATGCAACTGTCTGAAGGCTATGTAAAGACAAATGTAGCCACTGCCTCTTTGCTGTGGCATTAGTTTTGTTCAGAGGTGTTTCTTTATGGAAAGGGTTGTGTTCTTAAACCATTTTGGAGTTTACCTCTTATCTGGTGTTGAATTATTTTCAGGTAAATAGGATTTTTCAATTTGACATTGAATTACAGATTTTGGTCCAGAATGAAGTTCATTTGGTGCACACCCAAAACATGTGGTCCAATAAGGCTGGAGCTTGATTGCAACGTTCACAGGTTCACTCTTACCCTGGAAACATTTTGGATAGTTTTATTTGAGATAAATGCACTCGATAAAAGATTTTAAGCTGAATAATTGAGTGCTTTGTGCATATGGTGCTAGAGAGTATTCTACGCATGGCTGCCTTCCACTCATTTTCTGAAATGTTAAGTGAAAGATCCTTTCCCTATTGTGCTCTGGGATCTTTGAAAGGAAACTTTAAAATGTTTTTATACATTGTGGAGATGCTATCTGAGTCTTGGAAACTGATCAATATTTTTTCTGGAATAGACATAGGAGGTGAGGAAAATTGGGCAGGTTCATTTCTGCAAAGGTTCTAGCTTGAAAGTAGTGGAAAAATTGTGCTGATAAGAAGTTAAATTTGAAGCTTAATTGCTTGTAGGATGCAAAAAACATTATCGATATATATATAAATTTTTAATCCCAGATAATTCCTGATCATTTAATACTGTGCATGTTAGAGAGGGTGGAAAAGAGTGGTTGTCATTTAGAGGTGCAACAGATAAAATTATTATAATTGTTCATTTTGAATTTTAAGTTTTAGACACTTTTAGAAGTGTTTTTTAATTTCATTTTAATAATTTACAGATTTAGTGCTGTGTTGGTTTTGGTAGTCCTGTTTGGGAATTATTTATAATAGCACCAGTATCACACGGGGGAGCACAAAATGGAGCCGAAGTTGACATCACTGACAAAGACGATAAACAAAAAAAAAAATCAAATCAATCAAGAAACTAGACCTGTGATAGACAAAATTGGATTACAGAATTTTGTAATTACTGAAGAATATCTTTTTGACATTTTTTATTAAGTGACTGTTTTTGTGGAGAATGTAGCCTGTAATTACACAATAATTCCCATTTCAACCTCACTGTAAGTATTATGGTGTACACAGGGCTGTCTCAATGCATGGGCATGCTGGATAGTTGCCTACAACAATAGGGTCCCCATGCTAATATATGCTTGTTGTGACTTGCTGTCAATAAATAAATATTATATTATACTAAACTATAAATATTTGTTATTGTGTTACAAGCGGACATTGGCATTCATCTCTGATTTAGTATCACGGTCACCTCTGCAACCTCACATGCATGTACAGTGGGATGCAAAAGTTTGGGCAACCTTGTTAATAGTCATTATTTTCCTGTATAAATCGTTGGTTGTTACGATAAAAAATGTCAGTTAAATATATCATATAGGAGACACACACAGTGATATTGGAGAAATGAAATGAAGTTTATTGGATTTACAGAAAGTGTGCAATAATTGTTCAAACAAAATCAGGCAGGTGCATAAATTTGGACACCGTTGTCATTTTATTGATTCCAAAACTTTTAGAACTAATTATTGGAACTCAAATTTGCTTGGTAAGCTCAGTGACCCCTGACCTACATACACAGGTGAATCATATAATGAGAAAGAGTATTTAAGGGGGTCAATTGTAAGTTTCCCTCCTCCTTTAATTTTCTCTGAAGAGTAGCAACATGGGGGTCACAAAACAACTCTCAAATGACCTGAAGACAAAGATTGTTCACCATCATGGTTTAGGGGAAGGATACAGAAAGCTGTCCCAGAGATTTAAGTTGTCTGTTTCCACAGTTAGGAACATATTGAGGAAATGGAAGACCACAGGCTCAGTTCAAGTTAAGGCTCGAAGTGGCAGACCAAGAAAGATTTCGGATAGACAGAAGCGACGAATGGTGAGAACAGTCAAAGTCAACCCACAGACCAGCACCAAAGACCTACAACATCATCTTGCAGCAGATGGAGTCACTGTGCATCGTTCAAGCATTCGGTGCACTTTACACACTATATACTTGCCTGTATATATACGACTATTTCACTTTCGCAGTAAATAATTGCATAGTAATTCCTGACTTAACCACACTGTCCTTTCAAAGAACAATTGTTATAACTGAAGCATTAGTGGGTCAAGTGATTTGCTCAGGGTAGAAGGGTGACGTAGTTAAGAAGGGGCTCATCCTGCATCTTTGTGGTTTTCAACATGACATGTTAACCACAATAAATGCTTCAAATTGTTGCAGGACTGTGCCCATTGAGCAGACTACCCACTGTAAGACAAAACTATCATTCTGTATAAAATCATATGCATAAATGTTCATACACACAGCATATAATTAAATGTGAAAGCCAACTAAATTCAATTTAGTGTCACAGGGGGACATGGCCTATGACTGCAGCAATGGGTAAAGAAAGGAAACATCCCTATACAGGATGCCCATCCATCATAGGGTCCATCCCACTCACAGACTCAAAGAATGTCTAAACTTTATAAGGACAAAATCTGGGTTCAGGATTTGAAGCTAAAATGTTAAATCCATGGAGCTGCAACAGCAGGACTAAATCCAGTACCACCCACAACATACATAGCAAGTTCAAAATATAGTGACATGCCATGACTTAAGTGCATACACTCTAGTGCACTATACCTGGGGGGCTGTGAGACAGAAAACAGACCATCTCTTGACTCTTGTTAGCAATGACAAGAGGTCACAAACTAATCAGTGACCACACACTGACAATGCACATTCAGGCAGCTCCCCAGGGAAAGCTGGAAAGCTTTTACAACATAATCCCACACTCACCAAGGTGCTAGCATCGCCAGAGGACACAAGGCATACACTTTGTTGAGAGCAGACAGGCGTACAATTGTTTTTTGTATTTAGGAACAGGGACAATTCATTGTAGCCACTGTTCACTTGATTACAGAGCCAAACCTGCTCTTGTATGATTTTTTAAACTTAATGTTCTTTTATGTTTGTGGAGCGTTCATGCTAAACATCAGCCAGAGGCTGGTTTATTTATTGAGTATAAAATGGCCATTTATATCTTTACAAAGGGTAAGTTACACTAAAGATATAGTCAAAAAGATTTTAATAGCAACCTGCTTTATGCCTTGTACCCAAATGCAGCCAGGACAGCTTTTAGCTCCTCACAACCTTCAATTTGAGTTAAGTAGGTTCTCTAAACGTATAAATGAAGCTGACTTTACTAAAATGATTCTTTTGCCATGAGTTACAATTGTACAATTCAAGTTGGGTACGGACCCTCAGTCAGACTCTACATTGATTATGCTGTGTACACCAGGGGCTATTTACAGAACAGATGAGACAGGTAATGGCCTGGGGCCATACGAACTTAGGATGTCCCCTGGGAGCTTACGCATTTTAGTCTACAGCAATATCTCAAAATATAGTAACCCTTCTAAATAACCAACAGGTAACTTTGTAAGGACAAAGGAGCTCCTTAAATGAGTGTTGCAGAAAATACAGAGTAGATAATGAAGAGCCTTGAGCCATCATTATAAATGAACTCAAACATGAATGTTCTTTATTTGCACCATGTCCTGTGTGCTGCTGTTCAATGCAACATGGCGGACTGAAGAACTCTTTTATAGCAGTGGCTTTTCATTTAGATGTTTTTACATAACACATTTAAATATAGTAGATGTATATATGTATATATATATAAACATTTAAATAAATCACATATATATATATATATATATATTCTAGTAAAACCCCTTTATATAACATTATGTAAAGATCCAAATGAGTTAAATCAATTAAAAGTCCTAACTAAGGAGAACTGCACCAGAAACGTGTTATGTATTCATGAACCCTTCTTGTGTCTGACCTGGGTAACACCCCTTTGGCTATAATAGGGTCCGTGCTGGCAGTAAAACTTGAAATCATAGCCAGGGATTTGGGACGCAGTGTGTACAGGTGCATCAAAGGTAATTTAGTGAGAACATCATAACGCAGTTTATGGCAGTCATGAGGATTAATCCTGGAGATAACCCCATGACTAAGTGTACAGTAAATGCCCACTCTCTGCTTGAGCTTCTCATTGGGAGTCAGATTAAAATAAGAGCTTTCTGATATTTGGAGGTAAGGGAGTTCAGTTTATTTATATTTGAAAAATGTGGTGGAAGGTGGGAGGTTTTCTAACCTCACAGTTAGTGTATCAAATGTTCTGTCAAAGCTCAAACAGGGCAGAAAGGTGCTATTTATTTGGTATTTCCATTGTGTTGACTGCCCCTTGGTGATGCCACCTTTGTGCATGGATGCATCCATCCACAATCTTAGAAAAATAATAAAAGAAATAAAGGTGTTTTGCCATGGATGAAAAAACAGAAGAAAAAAACATTGAAATGAACCACATGACCAAAGTAAAAAAATAGTCCAATAAATGTGTTCAGGTCAAAACTACAAGAAGGTACCACAACAACAAAACTCAACATATAAATCAAAACCAAAGTTGAAAAAAACAGACTGGCTATGCTAGTTAACATGATGACAGATGGCTTGTTGTTAATCCAAAATCCTGAACATCAGAAAAGCAGTGTACTCTCTGGAAGATGTCTTCATAAAGCATGTATTTATCTGAACCTATCTGAACTGTTTGAACCTTCTTTTTTCTATTTTGATCTTTTTCTACTAACAAATTATCTCCTTTGTTTATTCTTTATCTTGCAAATCGCCCTATAAACTTGTTTCTTTAATCTCACAATGCTCAAATGATTTTGCTTCACTGGCTGTCCACTTTCTTGACAAAATATTTTCAGGAAAGTCATATTTTGTTCCATAAACCCTAACTACTAATTCACTCAACTCAAAATAATTTGTAGACTTCATCAGGGTAGTATTTGGGGATGGAGCCCAAAATGAAGGGCTAGAACCAAGAAAAAAGGAGGAGGGAAGAAAACAAGGCACTGAAAAGAATAAAGAATGAAATACCAGTGGAAATCTGGAAGAGTTTATCAGAAGGTGAAGTAGATGAGTTGTGAGATCTAATGCAGAAGATCAATGAACAGGACAGAATACCAGAGGAGTGGAGGAACGATGTGATTGTTTCCATTTACAAGGAGAATAGAGATATTCAGAATTGTTGAAACTATAGAAAGAAAAGGCAAATGTCACACACAAACAAAATTTGAGGAGGAAGGATTATAGAGAGAAGGCTTAGGGAAAGGGAAAAGCATCTTGGTTTTAGGACAGGATGAGAAATAACTGATGTAGTCTTTGCATTGCATTAGCTAATAGAGAAGCATCATGGAAAAACAGAAAGATTTGCCTATGGTGTTTATTGATTTGGAGAAAGCTTATGATAGAGTGCATGGTCAAGTAGAGATCTGAGGTGCATGAGAGAGAAAGGATGACCAGAGAAGTATGTGAGGATTGTCCAGGATATGTATGAGGGACTGAGGACTTGGGTTAAATGCAGTGTTGGGGTAACAGTCAAGATCCCAGTTACAGTAGGTCTGCATCAGGGAGCTTCTTTAAGTTCTTACCTCTTTGGTCTGGTTATAGAGGTGTTGAATCATTGGGTAAAGGACTAATCCCCCTGGTGCAGGCTTTTTGCTGATGACTGTTTGTTGTTCAACACCAGAAAAGAGGAAATGGAGAGGAAGTCAGATGAATGGAGAAGGGCTTTGGAAGATAGAGAGAGGACTGACAATAAATAGAAAGAAGACAGAATAACTCAGGTTATTCTGATGATCAGGATTCAGAAGTTACAGTAGACTGCAGGGAGAGCTATTGAAAAGAGTGGATACATTTAAATATCTAGGATCAGTGGTAGCCTAAGACGGAGAATTAGTTGAAGAGATAACCCTTAGAGTGCAATGTGGATGGACGAATTGGAAGAAGGGATTGGGAGTATTGTGTGATCAAAGAATTAAGGCAAAGATTATGGGTAAGGTTTTTAAAATGGGGTAAGACCAGCAATGATACATGAAGTTGAGACATGGGAAGTAAAGGTAGCACAGGGGAGGAAGATGGATGTGGCGGAAATGAAAATGTTGAGATGGATGCTTGGAGTTATAAAATAGGATAGCATAAGAAATAAGACAATCAGAGGTACAACAAAGGTGAGAGAGAAATCTAAAACAGTATAGGAAAGTAGGCAGAAGTGGTATGGACATGTGAAGATGAATGAATATGTAGGCAAAAGAATGATGGGAACAGAAGTAAGTGAGGGAAGTCAAAGTGGAGGTGGATGGATAAAGTAAAAGAAGATCTGAAGGAAATGGGTCTGACTGGGGAGGAGTTGTGGGACAGAGCTGTGTGGAGATGGTTGATCAGGCTCATTCTACTCATATATGAGGGAAAATTTAAAGAAGAAGACCCTGCACCGCATAAATGTTTCCTCATGGTGCCTCTTTCCTTATCCATTTTGTCATTTGTGTCCCTTTGACTTATCTGGCAGCTTCCTTTACTTATTCTGGTACTGCCCACCTGTCTTCTCTTTCTGGTTACAAATAAGCCAGTTCTTTTATAACTTTCTGTCTGTAAATGTCCTGTTCCTCACATTCTATTTGTTTTGGACCTTTCAGAGCTTTCTGTCACCTCTCACCACTGTACTGTAGCAGCTAAATTACTTGTGGATCTTCTTGGAAATCTCCCAAGCTTCTATTTTGACAGTTGTCGACCTTTCTCTTTTAATCTAACTCTTTTGGAACTGTCTACCTCTTGGATTAATGGTGCATCATTAGCAATAAAAACTCCATTATTTAGGGCCTATTGACATCAGTTACAGTACACTTGGTTCATTTTATAGCTGCACACGATGCTTTTGTTGCTAAATTATTTTCCTCATCTTCATCTATGCAGTATTTTTTCCTTATTAATTATGATTTCACATTGATCATTATATGGCACTATATATTTAATGTTCTTTATAAGATGTTTCCATGGCATGGTGCTTTCCAGAATTGTGCTTTTTTATATTAAGACATGAGCAGTTTTATCCGTTTATACATTTTCTTAACCTGAGTTGACATTACAGAATTACACAGGGGTCGGAATTCACCCCAGCAATAACAAGAGAGAAGGTTGGTATGCCAGTCTTTTATAGGGTACACTGACGCATTAGAGATGGCAATTAATTAACGGTGTCAATTAATTTAAACTGCAATATCTATGCTAGGATTTGAACTGTAATCCTTAAATTGCATATTGTGCAGCAGCAATATATATTAACTAATTTACTACCCAGATATTTTATTAAGTTATTAAATGTTTTTTCCTTGTATTTAAAATAGCAATTTATCAATTACTCAACCCAATTGATGCACTTCAGGGTAATGGGTAACCTTGGCCTATCTCAGATGCTTTATCTAAAAGGTAGGACCAGCCTTGGACGAACAATACTGTCTTTAAAATATTTAGAAAAGTTAAACAGAAAGCTACGTTTTTTAAAAACAAAATGTAGTTTGATTTAAAATAAGGCAGGAGGTAGTCATTAATGTCAAATGGACGTGTCTGTGCTATTCTCTTAGAAATATGAGATATTTTGTAATGGTGTCAGTCATTAGCTACTTGATCGATTGAGACCCACAGTACACAGAGTGGTGCGTCTTGCCACTCACCCCCTACCTATTTATTGTACAGTATGTCGACCTGTAATAGAGACTGTATTTACACGTGTTCACAGCCTCTCCAGGCCTCTAGGATCTATATCAGCTTGGCCATGTCTTATTGAGTGTTTAATTATGTGAACAGTTAATTAGATTGTTATTGTATGAGGGGAAAAAATAAGAGCTTTAACTCTGAGAGGTTCTCTTAACTCCAGGATAAAAGTAGTATATAGATCAAATAATGTACAGTACATGTAATTCTAATATACAGTAGGATATCTACAAGAATCTGAATGATATCACTTCACAGAAAAGTGCCGGGCCTTCTAATGCATTTTAACTGATGCCACTAAACTTGCTAAAGATGAACACTTTAGAGCTGATCGGATGAAGTTGTCTTGATGTTTCAGTTTATTTAGCATAATCCAAGGCTTTTGTTTTTGCTTTTTGCCTTTCAAATATTGATGCTTCTGTAAGGCACATTCTGATCATTTTCTGACGAATGATCTTCTATCACATAAATACCGATTGACTCATGGCACCTTGTATCTGTAGGTTTATCGTATAGTCTCTGGATGCCAAAGCAATTAAGTGAAGGCCTGACTCGTCATGGTTCTGACTATTGTTGTAGAGAAATGAAGAAGAAACACTTCATTACTGCACTTGATTAAGTTTTAGACAATATTTCTGCTTTACTTGTGTATAAAATATTCTGTCACCTTTTAATTCACTATATTTTCCAACACTAATGGCTGTTTTTACTCCAAGATGTTTTGCTAAGACACATTCTATCTGTTTTCTGAACTCGGTTACCAAGGGGAGGGTTGTGCAACCTATCCCAGCAATCATTGGGTTCAAGTCATTAACAACACCTGGAGTGGGCTCCAGTCCATTGCAGGATGAAAACACACATACAAACACACACCCAGGGACACACACACACACACACACGCACACACTCATGCACTCACTAAGGCCAATTTAACATCGCCCAGTTCACCTAACCTGCATGTCTTTGGACTGTGGGAGGACACCAGAACACCCGGAGGAGAACATGTGAACTCCTCACAAAGAGCACCTGGAACACAAAGTGATAAAGTCTAAGCAATGCACTTTATTAAACATTTTTTAATAAATAGTAATGCCTTATTAGGATTTGTTTTAATGAGTAATGTTATTATCGAGCTAACTTTGTCACTTTTCACGCAGTTGTGACACTTGAACAAAAAAATGTGCTTTTTGGTGCCAGGGAATGCCTAAAAATGGTTTCCACTTAAACTAATTGTAATTATGTGTCTGCGTTATGAAAACTCACTTTAGATTAGCTTCTTATTAAAGCGGAGGAAGTGTGCACATCTCTCCTAGTAGTGCCTACCCCACCGAATCCAGATACAGTCATTAAGATGTCCTTCACACTGAATGTCACTGTTTCATATTGTAGTTACTTATCTCATAATTTTACGTTAAGTTTGGAAGAATTTTTATTATTTTATATTAATATCAGATATTTTAAAGCAATTTTTACTTTTATTTGAGTCACTTTCTAGAAAGCTGCTTCTACTTTTACTCAAGTATGGCTATTGAGTACTTCATACAACAATGGCCTTGATCGCGGAGAATTAGCTTTAGAAAATGAGTACAGGGATAATCTATAGAAAAGCAACCATATCTCATAACCCCAACTTCTTGCTTGGCAACCTTGCCTGCAGTTCTAATATTCAAACAAAAGGCTGACATGTGGTTAATGGTGTGCCAGTCTATTCATCCATTTTCCCAAAGCTGGATAATCTACTTATAGTGTCAAAAGGGGCTGAAACCTCACGAACAGAACCTGGTCTAAGACAGGAAACACACCTGAACGGGGTGCCAGTCCATCTCAGGGCAGACACACACTCACTTATAATGTGAGGCATTTCACCATTGTGTAGCTCTGCAAAAGCGAAACATGAAGCGCCACCAACAAGAGATAAATGAGGCGATGTGCTCAGAGTGTACTGCAGAAAGCTGGTACAGCATAAGAAGCCATTAGAAGTGTGCACAGCTGTTTCTTATATTCAGCAAGTGGAGACCTGCTTTTCATTCTTAAGGATACCAGGATGTCGGTAGCAGTTATAAAGAATCAAAATCCCATAAGCAAATAGTTGCACTGACATTTAGAAAGCTATGGTAGATGTGACCCCTGAAACTGTAATTAAGGGGTTTGTTTGTTAAAGCATGTGACACTGTGCTGGGGTGAGTAACACTGCCGCCTCACAGGTTGAGAATCCTGAATTTAAATTCTGGTCCAGTCACCATCTTTGTGGACATTAAAAGTTCTCCCTGAGGTCAGATGCAATTTTTTTCAAGTTCTTAGTTTTAATCCCAAATAAACAGGGGTTGACACACATCCACTAATGCAGTCCAATTTTTGCTTTGAAATTGCAAGGGACCTGCTTCTAAGGAGGGCAAAGCCCCACCATTGAGAAGCAATGCAACCTGATGTTCATCAAAGCAATAAAGTGGTATTAAGCGACGCCACTTTTTTCATCTTTTTTAATTTTAATTTCATCATCTGGATATTAGATAGAGTTTCCTCTGATTTATAGGTAAAAATAAATTGTAAAACTGCTAAAAGAAATTATAAGACCTTGAGGTGGGTTATGAGCCTGGGAGCTGAAGTCAAACCTTTCAAGGATCTCCATTGATGGCATGTCTGGCTGAGATGAACTGTTTTGAGCACCTGGACGAATGGATAAAGATGGAAAAGCAAAAGAGACTTGAAGGTCTATGAACTCATTCATCCAGTAATCCAATTCGGGGTCTTGGGAGATCAGAGCATATGATTCTAAAATGGAATCATAACAGTTATCCTAACTTGCTGTTCTTAACAGGCTTAGAAATGATGATGGCCATGGTCAAGTGTAGGACTTAAGCGGCCGAAGAGCATAAAGTGTGTACATGACCAAGGCTTGGTGGCAGAGTATAACAAACACAACAATGAGACTCGTGAAAGCAGTAAGCACTATTAGCAAGAAGATCCATCCATCCATTATCCAACCCGCTATATCCTAACTACAGGGTCACAGGGGTCTGCTGGAGCCAATCCCTGCCAACACAGGGTGCAAGGCAGGAAACAAATCCAGGGCAGGGTGCCAGCCCACTGCAGGGCACACACACCAAGCACACACTAGGGACAATTTAGGATCGCCAATGCACCCAACCTGCATGTCTTTGGACTGTGGGAGGAAACCGGGGCACCCTTGAGGAAACCCACACAGACACGGGGAGAACATGCAAACTCCATGCAGGGAGAACCCATGAAGCGAACCTGGGTCTCCTAACTGCGAGGCAACAGCTCTACCCATTAGCCATTATGATGTCAGACAAAATCAATATGAGGAAATTTAGGAAAGGGCAATTGCCTGAGCAAGTCAGGTAGGTGTGTAACCCATGCTTGATTCTTTCAGACAGAGGTACATAGTTAAATGACAGTAAGGCCAAAATCTCAATGGCCAACAATGAGATCCATGAGTGTAGCATATGGACGTATGAACAGGAGGTTAAGAGGTTAAGATTCTCAAGGCAGCACTGTGAATTGAAGTGCTGTATAGTTTAGAGATGTGGTAGGAGATTAAGAAAGCAGCCGGTTAATTGCGCATTAAGCAGTCTGGTGCCACAAGGTTGCTGGTTTAATATGAGGGTAAATCAAATAGTAAAGGCAAGGACACAGTAACTGCAACAGATAGAAGCTGACACAATACAACATGTCTTGTGATGTCTTATGGGTAGTTGAATTTTATCAGGTTTCACTCCCTCTGCCCAAAGCAATCTTACTACGACAATGGTGCAATCCCGCAGTCGAATGTCCATGTTTATTTGACCTTGGCTTTAACTAGCCTAATGACACAGCACTGCACTGTGAGTGTCAAACCATCCGTAAGCCATTTTGTAATGCGTCAACTTCTCTCCATTGTGGTCACTGCGTGATTTTAAAATTGCCTTTAATTGATGACTTACCCTCCTGCCTTCATCTGTCTCATTGTGTGGTCCTGGGCACTTTGTGACGCTCGTACTTTAACTCTATAAAAAGCATCTAATCAGCAATTATGTATCCTGACTTTATACGTTCTCTTCGATAAAGGCATTTGAAAAACTGAAAAAACCTAGACATTGAGAAACATGTCACCATGATAAGACAAAACAGCAAGTCTGGCATGTCTTTTGTGTTTGGGCAGTGAGAACATAATGTTGTTGAAGACCATTTAATGAAAAGGCAAAAATGACACACTGTTGGTAATGACTTTCTGTTGGGATGCCTGAAGAGTCATACGTGTACATTTTTGCATCTTTGGGTTGATTATTCAAGCTATAGTTAGTTGTTGCTGTTACTACATTGTCATCTACCATGGCCATTTTCATGCACCTCTTTGTTGCGTTTGCTGACATTAGTGACCTGGGAGGGCATACTCATTGTTCCCAAGGATGACAGATGAAGGAAAGTGTATTAACATGAAGAGCTGATAAGAAATCACACTGTTATGATAAAGAGTAAACCAATAGGCGTCCAGCAAAAGTGATGAGATAAACGCCCCTAGTGGAATATGAGAGTCCACAGAACATTTTCACAAAGCTTTGAAAATTGAGGATCGGGAATTTAAGCATGTGGAGTTTATGATATTTTGAGGAAGGCACTCTTTTTTAGAGATTCTCATGAACCATATTTTGACGGTACTGATTCTCTTCCCACATACCTTATTCTCAGGGTTAGACAGTAATTGGGAAACAACCTCAATTTCAAAAAAGGCTCAGCTACTCTATTCACAAAGAAATGTTTCAGCCTTCCATCATACCCTGAAGACACCTCTACAATATCCATAACGTTTTTCGGCTGGATTACAACAGTCCCAGCGCATTGCCAATATGGAGCTTTACACTCATGGCAGGGACCATAAGTAAGTGGATGCTTACAGCAAGGTCATCTCTGAGCAGCATCCTTAAATGGAAACAACCCAGGGGGCTCCCCACCACACCCCCCCTGAATCATCAAAAGCTTTGCAATAACACTCTACATTCTCATTCTCATTGGCCTCACTGTGTTATACCAGACGTGGTGCGGGCAACAGAGAATTTTGATAAAGGACCAGAAGACAAAATCATAAACAAAAACAGGCCTAAAGTCAAAAACTTGGAGATTAAAGAATTAATACATCACACCTTAAACATAAAACAAAAAGCGTTCACAAAAGAAAACAGACAATAAATTCAAAAACCAACATAAGCCCAAGAGAGAGAACGCTCAAATACCTCCTGGCCAAAACAGTACATGGTTCAGACTTAAAATTGGCAATCTGTTGGTCTTTGATTGATGGTGGCCTGGCTAGAAACCAGTCATTACCACTCAGACTGTTCAGCAAGTCTTAGGCCGCAAGCAATTAGACTATGTTGCCCTTAATGGTGAGGACACCCAGAAGCTGCCTAAGAGATATGGACATTCAAAGGCTACTAAAGGCTCCATGCCACAGTGGTGCAAAATCTTTACTGACACACTACTGACTCTACAAATGGTTATGGACTTGAAGGAGATTTACCCCGCAGAGACTCCTGGGTTAACGTTAGAAAAGACTGAAGATAAATGAGCCAGTGAGAGCTGATAACAATGTCCAGGAGCTAAAAGGAGTCAGTGATTGGTCCTGAAAATGCATCCCCTCTGGTTTTGCATTGTCTGCTTGAATACAAAGCCATAAACCGAATCTATCTGCTCACCTTAAACCTGCCCATTAGAATTCAGGAATTAAAAGGCAATTTTCCTTCCTGAAGTTCGATTCATTTGTCTCAAAGACACACAACAGAAAATAAGTAAATAAGTAAATAAAATAATATTGTCAGAGCCATAGATCAGCCAGGAGCCCTGGGGAGCACAATGGCACAAGGCTGCAGGAAGAGAGCAGCGACATAAACTAGACGGCTTTTACAATGGGAACCGTGTCGTCAGGCCAGTGGCGCTGTGCTGGCGTAATTGATTGCATTTTTTATTTACAACGGTGCCCTTGAATATTTCATGGGTTTCCGTTTTACAGCAGTGCTCCGTTTTTCTCAAAATGTTTTATCACTGCAGGGCTCTTGGCTCACCGGCTGCAGCGCCTTGCAGGATCACACATCCATCTTTGGAGTCATGGTGAGGAGCACGGAGCAGCATGTTGGCCATCTGCTGCTTCCACAGTCTGAGCCACCGCATGAAATCTGAACTTTTCAGGAGAATGTGAAATTGGTAGCTACTTTAGAAACAAAACCTGGAACATGTACCTATTTACGAATCCTGTAGCTTGCCAAAATGGATAGGATGACGTAAATCTGGCCAGCCACTCATGTACTGTTAGGCAGCAAATAGAGCATTGTGCAGCTTTTCTGATTTACAAAAACAGAAAATACTGATAACACTTTGCATACACATTTGTTACTCAGAAAAGAAGTCCAACAGACTGATATTAAAACAGGTTGTAAAAAATTACCCTTCTAGTAGAACTAACAATTATAATTTGTGTGTAGCTTCAATACTCCCCACAGCCTCTTGCTAACTCCAGGCACTTTTCAGAATTCACACTCTACTGCTCATAGTCATATCATATGGTGGCATGGAGAAAAACACTCCCAGCTACTAAAACCACAAACCTCCATTTATTTACTTCTTTTTACAAAAGTTTTTTAGCAGCAGTATAACATACTAGAAGAAAGTGAATCAGCTTTCTATGACTGAAGCCCTAAGCGGTCCTCCAAAAGAACATTTTCTATTGCAGGTGACGCACACTCTCCATATACACCAAACCCTACTAAACCTTTATAGACTGCTACAGTTTTCATAATTCTCCAGGTCTGCAAAAATCAAGGCACCTTCCATGTTGCATGTCTGGTCTACAATACCCCAGTCTTAAGTTATAAAAACATTTCTCAATCTTCTTAATTTGATATCAATTTGTAAATTAGAGTGTAACTATATTGAGACCTTAAACATGACTGGATATGACTGTTACAATTCATCCCATCTGGATAAGAATATAAATAACTAGGGGGTTCTCCCCTGCTTGCTTCGCTCACCAACCCCTCCAGCCTACACTGTGAACCAGCCACTTCGTGTCTCTGCTGCTCGCGTTGTAAAGAGGGGGACTAAACGCACCCCAAGGAGACGTGGTCGCTCCTCCGAAACCCCCTTTTAAACGGTGATACAATGGGAAACAAATACAGTTTTTTTTTACCTCCTCTTTGCTCAATCAGCTGCTGGCTTGCTGTCACTGCCGTGCCTCGTGATCTCCATCTCGCATGGTGCTTCAAACATTTATAAGCCTGTACAGCAGCTGTCCTACTCTTTGTCTTTTATTTCCGATACTGGGCATGATTAAATCTTTTGGCACAAAGTCTCATCTCGCGGGACGTGAGTTCTTGATATTTTTTAGTTTATAATTTAAAAAACGGAATAAGAATCTGAAAATCTAACAACATCACATTAAAGTCCGATAAATTCTGAAAGAATGATACCAAACATATATATGAAGGTTTTAAAATAAGCCTGATTTAAAGTGCGACAAAAAATGTGACATAAAATCGTTGCACTTTTAGGCTTAGGATTTTACATACACTCACCTAAAGGATTATTAGGAACACCATACTAATACGGTGTTTGACCCCCTTTCGCCTTCAGAACTGCCTTAATTCTATGTGGCATTGATTCAACAAGGTGCTGAAAGCATTCTTTAGAAATGTTGGCCCATATTGATAGGATAGCATCTTGCAGTTGATGGAGATTTGTGGGATGCACATCCAGGGCACGAAGCTCCCGTTCCACCACATCCCAAAGATGCTCTATTGGGTTGAGATCTGGTGACTGTGGGGGCCATTTTAGTACAGTGAACTCATTGTCATGTTCAAGAAACCAATTTGAAATGATTCGAGCTTTGGGACATGGTGCATTATCCTGCTGGAAGTAGCCATCAGAGGATGGGTACATGGTGGTCATGAAGGGATGGACATGGTCAGAAACAATGCTCAGGTAGCCCGTGGCATTTAAACGATGCCCAATTGGCACTAAGGGGCCTAAAGTGTGCCAAGAAAACATCCCCACACCATTACACCACCACCACCAGCCTGCACAGTGGTAACAAGGCATGATGGATCCATGTTCTCATTCTGTTTACGCCAAATTCTGACTCTACCATTTGAATGTCTCAACAGAAATCGAGACTCATCAGACCAGGCAACATTTTTCCAGTCTTCAACTGTCCAATTTTGGTGAGCTTGTGCAAATTGTAGCCTCTTTTTCCTATTTGTAGTGGAGATGATTGGTACCCGGTGGGGTCTTCTGCTGTTGTAGCCCATCCGCCTCAAGGTTGTGCATGTTGTGGCTTCACAAATGCTTTGCTGCATACCTCGGTTGTAACGAGTGGTTATTTCAGTCAAAGTTGCTCTTCTATCAGCTTGAATCAGTCGGCCCATTCTCCTCTGACCTCTAGCATCAACAAGGCATTTTCGCCCACAGGACTGCCGCATACTGGATGTTTTTCCCTTTTCACACCATTCTTTGTAACCCCTAGAAATGGTTGTGCGTGAAAATCCCAGTAACTGAGCAGATTGTGAAATACTCAGACCGGCCCGTCTGGCACCAACAACCATGCCACGCTCAAAATTGCTTAAATCACCTTTCTTTCCCATTCTGACATTCAGTTTGGAGTTCAGAAGATTGTCTTGACCAGGACCACACCCCTAAATGCATTGAAGCAACTGCCATGTGATTGGTTGATTAGATAATTGCATTAATGAGAAATTGAACAGGTGTTCCTACTAATCCTTTAGGTGAGTGTATATAGAGTAAACAACCTGCTTAAGTTTTCAGATCATACTTAACTAGATGGAACGGTGGATAATGTAAAATCAGCTAAATCATTGCAAAGAAACCTAGATAGCCTTCAGACTTGGACAGATTTGTGGCTGATGAAATGTAATGTAAGCAAATGTAAAATGGCACAGATAGAAAATAAAAATATTAGATTTGATTGTGTAAAGGGAAGCTTAAAACTTGCAAGTACACCTTATTGGAAAGATCTAGAAGCCATGGACTCATCACTATCTACATCAAGACAATGTACAGAAGTGACCAAGCAAGCTAATAGGATGTTAAATTATTTAGCACGATGTGTGGAGTAAATGTCAAGGGAGGTTATGTTTAAGTTATACTGGAAAGCTCAGTAGTGAGGCCTCACCAGGAGTTCTGTGTGCAGTTTTGCTCTCCATATTACAAAAAGAGACACAGCAGAGCTAAAGAACGTCCAGGGAACATCACCTATACTGTATCAGGAAGATTTGAGATATGAAGAAAAATTGAAGAAGGACATGGCAGACATATTTAAAATTTTGATGGGAATTGATATAGTGCATCCCAGTCCTTATTTTGTGATGAACCCTTTAACAAGAACACAGGGACACAGATAGAAACTTGTTAAGGGCAAATCTTGCATAAATGTTAGAAAGTTTTCTTCATACTAAGAATAAATCATCATGTAGTTTGATAGACAGTAGGATTTTGAGAGAAATGAGTTTAATACGATTGGTATGCTTGTTTGGGCTGAATGGCCTCTTCTCATAACATACTTCAAATTATCTAAATGGGAAGCCCAAAACCATTTAAAGCATTTAAATGTATATATTGAATGTAAAGATAAAAAACACTTCATACAAATTATCAGATCGAAAAACTGAACACAACAATGCAATACAAGCCAAAAACTAGAACAGATGAAAATTGGAAAACAGAAAATGCAAAATAAACCAATAAGACATACAAAAAAGTTAACAATGAGGAGCAGAAGAACACAGCTACTGAGAGCCAATGCCACAGCACTGTCGCTAAGGCAGCAGGTGTCTTAAAAAGGCAACTGCAGCCCAATTGACCATAGCACCTGACAGCCCTAATTCTTGGTCAGTTTTTTCTTTAACAAACCAAACATATAATCAAGGTAAAGGGACAGAGAAAAAATCACCCCCACAAGAAAGAAAAATAAAAACTATAGTGCATGGATAAACCCCAAAACTGACAAGCACAGAATTAACAGAAAGAGACAAATGTTACAATGACATGCCACTCTATAACAATGAAAAAAATCATATCAAGACCCCACTAAATTTGTATCTCTCCATATTTTTTTACATAGATCATTTACATTTAATTTACTGGTAACAACCCTTTTTACCCAATTGATGGTTGTGTGGTCCGAAGCTCATTACAGCAACCCTGATTGCAAGGCATTGGTCCCACTTACACCAGGCAAGCTTAAAATGGCTTATTAACCCAATGCACACATGTTTCAGTTGTGTGAGACACAGAGAGAAAATGCAGACTCCAGGCAGACAGTGACCAAGCTTAGGACTGGAACTGTGCCGCACTAACCAAAACTATTTGTTATGTTCTAAAACAGGAAAAATGTAGCATATCAAAGCTATATCCCTCTCTTTTTAACCCTCTGTTTGTATCAGTTTCAGTTCCTTTTGTTTAGCATCATCCCTGCTGATCATCATCCCAAAACATCAGGAAGCTAAACCTTAATGTTTCTTATTGTGACACTGGGTGAACACTATGGTCTCCACATGGAGCAATGGAGTCCCTGTTGGCCCCAAAAACATTTTTTTTCTTGCTGCTGTCTGTCGGAACACAAGCATGTGTGTATTATTTGTGACTCTCAGAGGTAGACTTGATACTTAAAGAGAGAAGATCTAGTTACATCATAGTCAATCCTGGTGAGGACTGCTGGTTCTCTTGCTCGTTATGCTACTAGCAGTCAAAGAAAGCAACTATCCAGCTGGAAACACTTGGCATTCAACTGTAACAGCCATGGGATAATATTAATTGACCAATAGGTACTGAACGAGCATCAGAACAAGCTGCCAGTGTTGACAATTAATGATAACTAAAATATCGTTCTTTTTTATGAATGACGACATCCATACGTGAAAAGATAACGGGCACAGGCAAATCAGTGCGACTGAGCAGGCACAAGAGGTATAGCCAAAGTTGAAAAAACCCAGGGAACTGAAGGAAAATAACACCAGAGTACTGGGTACATGATAACAGCCGGACTGAATATTAGCATAATCAGACTTGAAGAGCCGCAGGTGTGCATGCTGCATTAACCGTCACCTAACAACCAGAAGATGCCATCTGAAGCAGTGAAGTGGACTACAATGGAGAAGATGACACATGACATGGGCTCTGCATTGTTGCTTTCTCCCACACAGTGCTTTTCTTCAGGCTGTTGGGTACTTGGGGTCATTGAATGCTAGACGCCAGCATTCTTTGGATGCCAAACGGCTAGCAGCAGGTGAATTATATAGAAATGTGGAAGTCTATCAAAATTTTCGGTCAAAATGCATTTGTCTTGCTTTTTAGGAAACATCAGATATAAACCTAAACTCCGTAAATGGGCTTCCTTTTCAGACAAATAATCAGATCCACTGGACAACCAAACAAGGAGCCATCCTAATCCATATCTCACCACCCTATGCATGGCTCAGGAGGTGTCTTCCCCCTAATGGTTGATTCCTGTTAGGCCACATCCTTTAGATAGTTAAAAAATAAAAACATAAATAAAAATTCTAAGCAAATGAAAGGTTCTAATCTTCAGCAATTCAGCAAATGCGTCAGCCCTGCCTAATAAAAATGTTTGAGGATGGTGCATCTTAACAAGTCATCTTCACAACTGCAGCTCATTTGCTTAATGCCCTCCTGATGAGAAAGGGCGCTGGTGACGAGGTGGAATCATGGTGAGAAAGACTCCAAGGTTATTTTAGGATAGGAAAGAATTCAGCTGACATTTTTATAGTGGCTTTGGATTTTATTTGTGCCTTTGATTTGGGGAGGGGTGGAAAGGGGGGGTTAGTTATAAAAAATGTGACACACGCCTCTCTTGGCTGAGATGCTTCTCCAAAGCCCTGCCTGTCTCACTGCTGTCATAAAAGGCTGCTGGCCGCTCTTTGAAGAGCCGAAGAGCTTTTAGCTTTGTACCCTGGCTCAGTTTTATTTCTCCTGTGTAGGAGTAGAAATGTCATTAGCAGCATGCCAGGGCTTTGTCTGAAGAACAGGAAGCACTGTGTGAAGTAACGTTATTCGATTTTAATTTCTGGTCTTTTCCATTTAAACAAAATGAGAATTATTGAAAACGCAGAGTGCAGAGTCAACAAAAGCTTCCTTGGTGGTCGATCTGCAGTCACAGAACTGATTCATCTCAAGAACATTCTTCCCACATGTATGTGCCAAAATACACATCTATTTTTATCCTATTGTTAACATTCTGTTAAAAATTAAGGCAATCCTTCTGTTTAATAAGCCACTGGGCATAATAAGCATAAATCACAAAGCACTCATACAAACCATTATGCCTCAATCAATACATAATTAGCTTCTGCATCATTTCAAAATTAAGAAGAAAATAATGCAAATAAAATTAATTTCTTGCCCCTCTGTTTTTCATTTTGTTTTACTTTTTCAGCAGTAGTTGAGTCAAAACAAAACCCTGGCCATAGATAAACTGTTACTTCATTATCCCTGAGAGGATAAAAGAATAATGGATTGTCCGGGTGAAGGTAGGTAGCAGGAGCAGACTGTTCCCCAGCAAGACATCCACACAATTGCATGGAACTTGGAGTGAGGAGGCAGAGTCATGTCTGTGTCCTTAGGTGCCACCAGAGGGCGCCACTGGAAGCATTTCTGGGTCTAGCTAAAAGGTTGCCCACTGGCTTACCTCAAAAAGTCAGAACTTAACAGGAGAGGAAGATCATTTACTGAGTATGCATTTGGGTTGTTTTTTTTTTTGGTTGTGTTCAACTGAGAAGTTGTCGAGGATAATAAAAATCTTCTTATTTGAACCCGGAATTGTGTTGGGTGACATTGAGGTTCGGGGCTCAGTGGTGCCCCTTTGTGGTTACAGTAGACATGGGGAAAACTTATAGCACCCATACTGAAAATAACAGGAATGAAACCTAGGGTGCTGGACCAGTTGAACTAACTACTGTGCCACTATACTGCAATATAATAATAATAGGTATGGTAAAGTCCATCAGTCCATTATTCAACTTACTTAACCAAATGCAGTGTCAAGTAGAGCCAAAGCCCACTCCAGGTAGCAATGGCCAGAAAAGCAGGACTGAGCAATGCATGGTGTGCCAGTCTATCACAGTGAGCACTTGAGCACACACTCGTCTTCACTCAAAGACAAATTCACTTATTTTTATTGTTAACACCACTATAGAATAGAGCGCAATGAGCCATTGAGTGGCACACTGGGTGGTGCTGCTAGTGCTGCCAGGATCCATGTCTCATATGCCTCTCTGAACCAGTAGCTGTCAATGTGGATTCTGCACATTCTCCCAGTGTCTGTGCAGGCCTTTTTGTGGATACTTTGATTCTCTCCCACATCCCAAAGCCATGCCAGCCTTGCATGGACAGGTTGGATGCATCTGCAGTGATGCCAAATGGTCACAGGACACAATGTTTTAGCTGCATAAGCTAGCACACCCAAAACATTATGTTTGTAACCTTCTTTTCTTTTTTTTCAGCACGAAAATAACCTTTACATCTTTTCTTTTTCAGATTCAGTACACATTGACACTGCCCTTCAATAAATACGTATGCACTTACACCCAGAAATGAACTGATGCACCATCCAGGGCTCATTCCTGCCTTCCACTCATTCCTTTTGGGATAGGTTTTCATCCTGGATTGTACAAAGCAGATTCAGAAAACAGTATGAAAGGACTACTGAATTGGCTCAAGATGTGCTGTTATCATAAATATAAATTCAATTTGTCTGCATCGGGAAAATCTTTGTATATTTTACAACACAAATGGTCTATGAACTGAATTGGACTGATACTTCTTCATTGTCTCTACCCTTTTTCATTCAAACCAATAGTCTGTGATTAGCTCATGCTGTATATCGGTGCCTATGCCTTCCTTGTGATTTAAAACTTATTGTAAGAAAAATTTAAAAGTTGTTATTAAGGAAATAAATGTGCTTCAAGAAAAAAAGTCTTTTAAGGAAGAAATGGTCATTAAAGTATCTTTTTGAAAGTTAGAGTAGCCGTAACCCACACAACATTCTCTAAAAAAGGTTAAACAACTGAAATGATTCATTTCTTACTTAATGTTTTTTCTATCTTTCACCTACTATAATTAAATGATCAGCTCCATCCATATTAAGAAGTTAATTGTGAGAAAAAACTAAAGCAACACTTTTATCACATTCAAACAATTGCATCAAAAAGCAGAAAGAAAAACCAGACTTCCACTGACCAACTCGGGTTTGACAGGCTGAGCCCACACCCAACTCGTGTCTGGACTCTGAGATCAATAGGGTGGCTTTTTCATCTATATGCTACACCGATCCCTCTCCCACTTGGACAGTGGCAGTGGTGCTGTAAGAATTATGTTTTTGGACTTCTCTAGCGCCTTCAACACCATCCAACTTCTGCTCCTTAGGGACAAGCTGACAGAGATGGGAGTAGATTCATACCTCGTGGCATGGATTGTGGACTATCTTACAGACAGACCTCAGTATGTGTGTCTCGGGAACTGCAGGTCTGACATTGTGGTCAGCAACACAGGAGCACCACAGGAGCGCCACAGGGGACTGTACTTTCTTCGGTCCTGTTCAGCCTATATACATCAGACTTCCAATACATCTCGGAGTCCTGCCACGTGCAAAAGTTCGCTGACAACACTGCTATTGTGGGCTGCATCAGGAGTGGGCAAGAGGAGGAGTATAGGAAGCTAATCAAACACTTTGTTAAATGGTGCGACTCAGACCACTTACACCTGAACACCAGCAAGACCAAGGAACTGGTGGTGGATTTTAGGAGACCCAGGCCCCTCATGGACCCCGTGATCATCAGAGGAGACTGTGTGCAGAGGGTACAGACCTATAAATACCTGGGAGTGCAGCTGGATGACAAATTGGACTGGACTGTTAATACTGATGTTCTGTGTAAGAAAGGTCAGAGCCGACTATACTTCCTTAGAAGACTAGCGTCCTTCAACATCTGCAATAAGATGCTGCAGATGTTCAACCAGACAGTTGTGGCGAGTGCTCTCTTCTACGCAGTGGTGTGCTGGGGAGCCAGCATAAAGAAGAACAATGTCTCACGCCTGGACAAACTTGTCTATTGTAGGAATGAAGCTGGACAGTTTGACATCTGTGGCAGAGTGACGGGCGCTGAACAAACTCCTGTCAATCATGGAGAATCCACTGAACAGGATCATCACCAGACAGAGGAGCAGCTTCAGCGACAGACTGCTGTCACCGTCCTGCTCCACTGACAGACTGAGAAGATCGTTCCTCCCCCAAACTATGCGACTCTTCAATTCCACCTGAGGGGGTAATTGCTAACATTACTCAGTTATTGTCTGCTTTTACATGCGTTTTTATTACTCTTTAATTTAATATTGTTTTTTGTATCGGTATACTGCTGCTGGATAATGTGAATTTCCCCTTGGGATTAATAAAGTATCTATCTACATATCTATCTATCTATCTATCTATCTATCTATCTATCTATCTATCTATCTATCTATCTATCTATCTTAACACGTCATCTTGGGAGGTTAATCCTGGGGTGACCCTTAGAAACACTACTAGGATCAGGATCACCCCTAGAAAGTCCGGGGGTCTTCCCCTAAACTCAAGTTTCCTATGGCAGCTCCTTCATTCACATGCAGTCTTAAAGTCCAAACACTTTTGAGGCCCCCTGTTGTACATAACAAAGTACAGGGATACGTCTGAACCAGGTGGGTACCCTACGACACTTTGGGAATCTCCCACCTGTTGCCTCTTACTTCATTTCTTCCACAGTATCTACTTCCGGCGCACTCTTTGAACCCAAAGATTAAACCTTTGCCTGGTGGCTGCTTGATGAAGATCTCTCGTTATCAGTGTGGGATCAACTCCTACTGCACCACTTTGCAAACTTGGCAGGAAGTCACTCTACTGTACCCGTGTCCTACTCTGTCCCTATCAATGTGGAAGATTCCCTCGACTCCCAATTAACTTTTGACTTAACTTGTCTGCCCTTTCTCCACTTTTTCTATGGCTTTTTAACCATCTCAATTTTTTGATTGTGGCGGACTCCATGATCAGAGAATATCTGCAATTAGACGCTTAGTCTGAAAGCAGATAAATCATTGTCTGGAAAAATGCTGATTCTGTAGGCACCCATTTTCTATCTTGGCTGGAGAGACATTATTTCCCTTTTTTTCTGTCATGCTAGTTAGCCTGAAACTTGCAGCTTTTTGAGACTATTTTTTACTTTAATTTTAAACTTTCTCAAGACGTCACAAAAAGAGAGGAGCATTACTAATGAATTGTCCAGGCTGAGTTCACCAAATCGATATTAATATAAAAGCAGTCAGCTACAGAAGATCTTCTTGAAAACAAAAAAAAAAAAAAAATAGGGAAAAGTGCCTTAAAGTCAATATCACTTGTTCCATAATGAATATTCATGTAGTATCCAGCACATGGACATTAAAGAAAACATTAATCCTCTTAAGATCCTTAAATAAACAGAGTACATCAATAAAAAAAATGGTCTTTGTCAAAGTCATAAGCTACACATCAAAGACATCAATGTGTCAGTGAGCCTTCCCAGCATGCAGTTAGGCACCTAGAAATCTAAAGGCACACTTTACTCTTTAACAGTCTGGCCATTTTCACACAGGAAGAGGTCACTGCGACCTTATCATTGGCGCTTCGCTGCGAGACATTCCACAACGTGGACTAAATTGGGAAGGGAAGAATTCACATGAGGACCAGTACTGGTGGTGGTGGGGGGCTGGAGGGGCAGGGTGGCAGAATCGGATATTTTGTAACTAAGACACAAAGCCTTTTACAAAAACCCATAGCATATTCAGCATGACTACAGTAAAACAAATAATATTCGGCTTGATGTGTATTCACTTTATATAGCTTTTAATATTGCTATAAATAAATCTAAGCAACAAAAAATTATATTCTTACTTCTGCTATTTAGCACTCTTCTAAGTTTGAAAGTGTGCTCTTATTGACATCATTTTTAAAAAATATCCATTCCATTATCCAAAATTGATTTTTCCCTTACAGGAAAGTGGAATCCACCTCAAGAGTGTAAAGCCAACTGTTGATAAGTCCTGCCCAAGCCACGTAGTGGTGGGTTGCCCACAGTGCCCTAGAGTGAATAATGACCTCATGCCCACCTTCCAGGCATGTCAGAATAAATCTTATTGGATTAATTTATTTCTTTAAATTAATGTTATGTATTCATTCATGTGTGTGCCATAAAATAAAAAAAAATTTAATCCACTCAATTATAAATGCAATAAGCACAATATTGTCTGTCTTAGAAATATTCAAATGTTTGAAAGACTATGGTGTAAAATCCGGGTAGGGTATTGAGAGCTCCTCTCAATTAGACAAGCGCTTGCTTCAAAGGATCATTTATGAAATTTATATTCAAATACAGAGAATTTATTTAAAATTCTAACATAACACAAAATTCCCAAATGTACAGTGCCTGCAAGAAATATTCACACCCTTTAAAGGTTCCACATTTTATTATTATATAACATTCAATCACAGTGGATTTTTGGCATTGATCAACAGAAAAAGAATCTTTATTGTCAAAGTGAAAACAGATCTTTGCAAAGTTAACTAAATTAATTACAAATATACAACACAAAATCAATGCATGCATATGTATCAGTGTTTTTGGCAGCCTTCAATCTCTGTGCTTAGCTCTCTCGATTGGCTTTGTACGTTTGCACACCACCATTTTTCCATATTCTTCTTTGTAATGCTGCTCAAGCTCAGTCTGGCTACATGTTACTAGTGAGTGAACAGTCGTCTTCAAGTCCGGCCACAAATAATCAATGTTATGGTTTGAGATGTGGACTCTGACTAGGCCTCTCCAAAACATTCATATTGTTGTTCTGGACCCATTAATGTGGAGCTTTGACTTCATGCTTAGGTTTGTTGTCTTGCTGGAATAAAGATCTTCGTCCAAGTTCTCTCATACTGCATCAGGCTTTCCTCCAGGATGTTCCCATACTAAACATACATTAAATTTCCCCTGTACTCTCATAAGCCTTTCAGAGCCTGCTGCAGAAAGGCATTCCACCGCAATGCTTTATTGCGGGAATGGTGTGTTTTTATAAATATGCTAACATGGGGTTTAATGTGATGGCAAAAAAAAAAGCTCAAGATTGGTCTCCTCAGTCCATCCAACCAGATGACTTCAAAATCTCCCATGTGCCTCCTGGCAAACTCTAACCAAGATGTCCTCGTGTTTTTTCTCTTTACCACCTCCCATAAAGCTAACATTAGTGAAGCAATTGGACAACAGCTGTTGTCTGCACAGTTTCTCCAATCTCAGACACTTTAGCTGGTAATTACTTCAGAATCTTCATAGTCCACTTGGTGGCCAGCCCCACTCGCCTTCTTACTTGATCACACAGTTTTTATGGACGGCCTTCTCCATTCAGATTTAAGGCTTCCCCATACTCATTCCATTTCTTAATGACTGATTAACTGGTCACCAATGAATGTTCAGTGAGTTTGACTAGAGCTTTTCCATCACCTTTTCAGAGGATTGCTTGGAGTGTTCTTTTGTCTTGATTATGTACGGTAGGTTAGGCCATGATACTGACTGCCCCCCAAGTTGGACCTTTCACATAGGGGGAGCATTTAGACTACAATCAGTTGAAACCCTGTTGACTACAGACAGGTGGTCTCCACTGAACTAATGATTTGATTAGTAAAACCCATGGGCTACACCAGTCATGATTTAGGAGGGTTATATTAATGGGGGTGAAAACTTATGTGATCAATTATTTTATGTTTTGTATTTAGAATTAATTTAGATCACTTTGCGGAGATCTGTTTTCTCTTTGAAATTAAAGAGTATTTTTTTTGTTGATCGATTTCAAAAAAACCAAATGAAGTCCATTGAGGTTCAATGTATCAGATCTTACATGGTGAGTAAAAATTCATTACATTGCAGATGTTATCCACATTATGAAGTGAAACATCACTTGGGACCTAGATACTGTGTTCACCTGTGTCTCCCAGGGCACAACTGGCTCTCTCCATCTCTGAAGCATCCGTGAAGTTTGGCTTTGCTTGGTTTTCTCTTACTCCAGAAGAATAATTCATTCATTAATTTCAGTCAGCTAACTTAACTTTAATGATATGGGTAGGAAACCTAAGCAGCAACAAGAGGAACATGCAAAATGAGCATAGAGACTGAGCCAGTGGTGGGACCCAGGGCTCCAGAGCTGAGTGCTGATAACCCCGGTAAAGCTTATTATTGCAAACAGCTATCCATTCGGAGATGTGTTTTAATTTGTCCACAGAGGTTAATCAGCATTTAACACTAATACCTAGTATTTGATACATGGTATCCAATTACTATTAAACATTTCAATTAAATTATCTAATGCTAATAGGTGGGTTGACATTTTCATTTTATTTATTTATTTATCTGCACAAATTATTCACTCAAGGCACACAATTCACAAACAGTCGCTTCATTAATGATCTATGTCCCTAGCTGTGAAAGAGAATGACACTGTGTTACATTTCTCCCTGGCGAGGATATCAGAATTTAAGACCAAATGATCAGAAGCACATGTGTTGTAGGCATTCAAGTGAGTTGTGAATTCCACCGACAAATTCAGAGATCTGAAAAATGAGATGATGACTTCGGAGATTTTATGGCACAGGGGTCCATCTCTGTCTCATAGATAATTGCAGACAGAGCAGCAAGGCCTTGGTGATGGTCCTTCTGCTAGACGTGGTGATTAATCAAAAAATCTACTGCTGAATACGGAAGACAGTGAAATAACCTAGAGAGGGCCCAGAATGTGGAAGAGCAAGCTACCATATTGCACTCGGATCATTGGCTATTTTTGAAAGGCACAGTGGGGAGTGTGAATGTATTAGCAGTTTCCAATAAAGAAGGACGCGTTCATACAAAGGCAAAATCTGTACTCTTAACAGTTCAAAATTCAGATTTGATCATGAACGGCATTATATAATGTTAAAATACAAGGACTAACATACAGTATGTAAATGTGATGATTTACAGATATGCTTTACAAAAAAATGCAATTAATAAGCAGACATTTGTGTAAACCTAACAACAATCAATGTGAAAGATGAGGGATAACATAGTACTGTACTTAAATATCCATCCACCCTTTTTGCCAAACCCATTTATTCCTTAACAGGGCCGAGGGTGGCCAAAGCACATTGTGGCAACATTAGGCAAAGGCAATAACCAAAACAGGGAATGGCGACCATCCATCGCAGTGCACAGGCCCACATGCACCAATACATACACTCCCAAGGCCTCTTCAGATTTACCAGTAAATTTGATTAAGAACCATGGGAGAATGTCCAAACTCAACATAGACAGTCACCTGGGCCCTGCAGCTATTAGGCAGGAGCATTGACAACAATGTCATAGTGCTGCTTTACATAATCATTCTGTATATTTTAGTAAATCTCCAATCCAGTGTTACCTCCTGCCTTGTGTCTGATGCTGCAAGCATAGGTTACAGCGCCCACAACCCCGAATACTAGATCAGTATATATAAGAGGCTCTTGTGACTTGTGTCCTATGTTATTCACGGAATATGTACTACATTACCTTTCTTGTCTCCTGTTAAAATTTTAGATAGAGATAGACAGATAAATAGATAGATACTTTATTAATCCCAAGGGGAAATTCACAGATTTGTTTGCCCAATTTTTAATACAACTAATCTTGTTCCATTGCATAGTCCATCACTCATACATACTGTAAATTATGCAATAACATTACGATACATCCTTCTTTCTACAGTAATTCGGCCGGAGGAAGACCGGACGGTGTTAACACTTGTAGATATTCTACGGGATATTGTAAATTGATGTTTTCATCTTCTGCATGATCACCACCAACTTTCATCTAAATTGGATCTTCGTAAGTGTGTGGGTGTTCATAAGCAAGCCCATTAATGGATCGGTGTCTTTCCAGGTTAAGTGCCGGAATGCACCTGATGACTGTGGTTTTGTTTGAAAATAGTTGTAGGTAGGATGTGACTTGAAAGAATCTTATGGCAAAAGTCTCCGACTCGCGGGACTATCTTTCAAACAGTCTCTTCAAAAATACCTGTGTATATATATATATATATATATATATATATATATATATATATATATATATATATATATATATATATATATATATATATATAAAATCCAACGTCTGTCTGTCTGTCTGTCCACTTTTCACAAGCTAATCTGAGACAGAGGCTATAGGCCAAGGGGAACGGACAGTATATATATATTGTGGCACTAGGGGTCGCTGTTGCCCCGTGAAACCCACCTGACAACACATCCAGACACCAGGTAAAAATATCAGAAGTAATTTAAATTTTTTATATATTGTGCACAAAGCACCCTCACCTTCACAATATTCAATAATAAATCAATAATCAATCCACCTCTCTACCTAGCAGCTCTGTCACACTCCCTCCCAACTCCGACTCAGTATGCTGGGTTTCCCACAGTCCTTTTCCTAATCCTTAATCCGGAAAACTCTTATTTTTCTTCATTCCAGAAGTACTTCATTTCTTCCGTCCCTGTGACTAGGGAGTACTTACAGGTTATAATAGAAACAATCATGTCTCCCTGCAGCGTTCCTTGACGGCCCCCACGGTATCCAGCAGGGCTGTGGAGCTGAACTCCAATGTCCATGATGCCCTGCAGGAATTCGGGGCACCTCCATGTTGCAGGAAGGACTCCATCTAGCGGCCTGGGGGTGCTGGCCGGGATAAACATATATATATATATATATATACAGTACTGTATATATCATACAGTGAAAGGAAAAGTACCAACATGACCCTCATTGTAGAGAGTAATTTTGAGACAAGAGGGGGTGATGGCGCTAATCATGTGCTCATCACTTCCCTTCAAAGCACTGAGAAGATGTGGAGTGAGAGTAGCTGACTCCACCCCTTCTTGTCTACCATCTATAAGTTCCGAGGCTGCCGGAAGGAGACATCATTCTGTGACCAACACACCCCACAGGATGGAGCTCCATCCTCATGACCTATATTTAAGGAACCCTTTGCTTAAGCCCTACGTTTGTCTTGTATTTGCACCACAGAGTACCTGTATTTTAAATTTAAAAGAAAGTGTATGAAAATTAAACGTGAATGAGGAGGTTGGCACTCCAATATTTATTCTCTCCAGCTTGTCATTCTGCACTCAACCACAATACATCCATCCATCCATTTTCCAACCCGCTGAATCCGAACACAGGGTCACGGGGGTCTGCTGGAGCCAATCCCAGCCAACACAGGGCACAAGGCAGGAACCAATCCCAGGCAGGGTGCCAACCCACTGCAGGACACACACACACCCACACACCAATCACACACTAGGGCCAATTTAGAATCACCAATCCACCTAACCAGCATGTCTTTGGACTGTGGGAGGAAACCGGAGCGCCCAGAGGAAACCCACGCAGACACGGGGAGAACATGCAAACTCCATGCAGGGAGGACCTGGGAAGCGAACCCGGGCCTCCTAACTGCGAGGCAGCAGCGCTACCACTGCGCCACCATGCCGCCCACCACAATACATAAGATAGCAAATTTAAAATGCGGCAAAAAAGAGAATGGCCTTCAGAAAGGGAAAGTGAATATGAGGACTGAAGGCCTGTCAGAAGCAGACATATTCATACCTTGGGTGTAAACAATGTGACTCCCTAGGAGTAGTACAGCATGACATAGAAATAAAGAGAATGACGGCTTTAGATGCACACTACAATCCTAGAATCTTCAGGCCCGTCCATTTTCTAAACCCACTTGACCTAATGCAAATAGCAAGTGCGTATCCTGGCAGAACGGAGTACACAGCAGGAACCAACATTGGACAGGACACCCATGCCAAATAAGTTACACTCATACAAACAAATATCTTACTCAATCAGCCACCTATTTTATATATTTTCTTTGTTCTATTGCAGGCCACACTCCCACACAAAAACATCCACTACTAATTTCATTCATCTTTATGTTTTCTGTTGCCGATTTGACAAATTCAGGGCTATCCCAGTAGCATCAAAGTCAAACAAAAGGCAGAAATAAATGGTAAATGGGACACATCATATCATAGGCCTCATTCATCCTCATAATCTAATTCATTATAAAACACAGTTCAAAATATGGGATTAGAAATGTTAAAAACGGTAAACTGCAGTTTTCTTTAGAATCCTTCCAAATGAGACAACTGCAAGCCTGGCTACGATCCCGCCTCATATTGATTCCTGGTTAAATATTTGGAGGTCAAATCAAATTTTATTACGCAGTGCATAAATTATTATAAGGAAGATTAATCTGAGGAGTGCAACGACAAAGCTTAATTAGCTTTTGAATTATTGTGCTGGAGGAATTCTGAGAGGGTTCAGCAAAACCACTTCAGCTAATTGTTAATGCTTGGGCTCGTGGCATCATGAACATGTGTTCACAGCTCACTCCTGTACTTTACAGCAACACCAGATAAGTGTTTAATAGTTTCTAATTACTGTTGAATTGTCAAACTGGTCTGAAACAGATAAAATACAAATTCAGGAAGTTCTCAAAATATGTTCAGGAATAGAATATAGATTTCCTATAGGTGTTCAATATATGAAAGTTTTGGACAGTTCTAGTAATGGCTGGCACAATCGTTGATGTTTCTGCCTCGTAGGTTTAGAGATCCCACGTTCCAGTAGCAAGCACACTGGTAGCTCATAACTCTCTTGGTGTGAACGACTTTGGTCATTGCCTTCTGTCCAAGCGTAAAGCTGATGCTGCTGAGGTAGGTTTTGGCTGCATGGAATGGAATGGAATAATTTATGTCAAAAAATTGACAGATGGACACTTGCAGTTGTACACGTGACTAGGACAAATGCAGAAATACAACATAGTTCTCCCTACAATGAAGACACTTGTCCCATTCCTACTCCAACTTTCGCAGAAGACGGTTGTATCTCCTTCAATATTTTCGATCTATCTACTTTTTGTTACTGTATGTTGCATTTTCTAGAATTTTACATTACAATAAGGACTTAATCACAGTGCTACCTCATGGATTCCTGCATACTGGGTTTGAATATTATGAGTCCACACATTCTACACATGTCTGAATTCATGTGTTTTACTTCAACATTCTTCCCATCTCTCAAAGATTTGTGGGTCAGGGTGATTGGTGCCTCATCACTGGCCCAGTTTGCATTACCCATGAGTGTGCCATTGTGATGGACTGGTGTCTCCTCCATATTTGGTTTGTGCCTTTGCCTGATCCTGATGGAATACACTCCAGCCCTACAACCATGTAATAGTTAAAGCAGGTCTGACTATGCTGGCTTAGGTTTTGTTACTCACTCTATGGGCGCTGGAGTGTAGCTGAACTCCATCTCTGAATCAGAATGGTCGACACGATCCCAGCTCTTCCAACAAAGCAACAAATAGCTATCTGCAAAGAATATTTTAAAATGTGGGGAGTGGACTTCTATCAGACTTGTTTGAGTTTGTGATGGACTTCATAGTTTTTTAATGTTCACCTGGATGAAGTAATCAGAAATAACAGAGAGGAAGAGCTCAATGTGTGAAAATATTAAGTAATGTCTCAATGCAAAAGCTTTCATGAAGCAAGAGCTGTCCTCCATAATGAAGACCATATGACAATCATATGGCAGAACTGAACACCATATGCCTCTGAAATAAAATATTTTTCCACCGTGCAGTTCATCGGTGGCCACAAGAGACACCATTGTCACAAAGTCACTTCACAACAGCACAGCCACCATCTTGAGTTAGTTTTCAAAGGGTGTTTCCAGTCTTATAACAGCTCAGCCCTATTTTAGTTAATAAGCACCATACAACTCATTATGGAGCCCATATGTTACAAATATACAATAAATCTTAACATTCCAATCCAAAGTCAATGGAAATATTGGAATCATGCCAGAAATGTAATGCTGTAATTTCTGTAATGTCTTATTTAAAGACTAGTCATAAAATAAGGAAATGAAAAGAACTTTGCATAAAGTTCAGGTTATTGTGACTTCTTGAAATCTTTACTGCTTTCCATAACGTTAAAGAAATTATCATAAATGCCAGGGATTTAGATGTTTTTCAAAATTCCACAGCCAACAAAGAATTTTGACTTCAATGGACCCAACTTCCAGTAGCAACAACTTCATTTCGGGGAGGCTTCATATGCAAAGGCCAAAACTTCACCTACAGGCATTCAGGGGATATAATGTGAATTAACATTGCTGTCTTAGGTTAGTTTTGCGCCATCCCCCAAAAGGGGATGATTTTTCTAGGTGAGCATATCTTTGGATAAAGTACAATTCAAATGTACCATCGAATCGTATCCATTTTGCAAAAATAATTTTTGGAAGCGGTACAAACCCATGTTCTCCCCGTGTCTGCGTGGGTTTCCTCCGGGTGCTCTGGTTTCCTCCCACAGTCCAAAGACATGAAGGTTAGGTCCATTGGTGATCCTAAATTGTCCCTAGTGTGTGCTTGGTGTGTGTGTGTGTGTGTGTGTATGCGCCCTGCAGTGGGCTGGCGCCCTGTCCGGGGTATGTTTCCTGCCTTGCGCCCTGTGTTGGCTGGGACTGGCTCCAGCAGACCCCCGTGACCCTGTAGTTAGGATATAGCAAGTTGGATAATGGATGGATGGATGGATGGTACAAACCCATAAATCTCCCCTCATCAGGCTACACAACTCTTTGTGTTTACCTCGTTACTGCAGACCCTCATCTTTACTGGCCATTTCACATGGCTCACTCCGCCTTTGTGTGCCTCATACCAGCAGCCTCTCTTTCTGAAGTTCTGTCACATCGCCTGTGGCAGTTTTGACTGTCTCCAGAGACCACCATTTTGTTGATTCATGTTTTAATTAGTGTTAAAAAAATCACTTAAGGATGGATAAGAAAATGAACAAAGAAAATGAGGTGTACAGTTAGTTTTGGCAGAACTCCATCCATCCCCAACTGATGACTTGATAGCTTAATTCTCAGATTCTTCCATCTCACACGTCCTGATCTGACATGTTGAATATTGAAATTCTCTTTACATGCATTGAATTAATTTCATCTATTATGCTCCTTTGGGAAAACCTATTTGCTAGATATTATTTTAAGGACTGTGCCTTCTGATTTATATTTTAAATTAGTTAAGCATTCAATTAACTTAATTGAATATCTGAATAAAATGAATCTTGTGCTTTATAACGTAGCATACATAACATTCTCAATTCAGAGTCTTGGGGGGATGGAGTCCTCCGTGTAATGTTGGGGAAACCATTCCTAGATTCCAAGTCCCAACTCTTGCACACACCCATCCACATATGGTCTCCTTACAATTTGCCTTGTGTGATTCCTCCCAGAATAATGTATGGAAAGATAAAGAATATATATATTGTCATGCATGCACACTTGGGAACTACCTGGAAGGCTCAGATAAACTGAGTGATAGGCAGGAGGGGCCGCTGTCAATAACAATGTCTGTAGCCGACGCCTATGCCCACCCCCACCAGGAGTTCTAAACCCCACCTTCTGGCCACAGGCCAATATAACCAGGAGGACAAGATGAGAATGGAGTCTTTTGACCCGAGACAGCAGATAAGCAAGATGCTCTTTGAAGCCTAATTTATGTAAAGAATGCACCAGGAGCAGAAAGCATTATTTGTTTCTGAAATCTGAGGGATTGTTTCTTTTCTGTTTTTAATTAAATGGGGTTGTTGGTGGCTTGGCACCCCAAGTATTTGCAGCCATGTCCAGAGATATACTTGGAGTTGTTGACCACATACATACAGTATATTGTCATGCATGCATGTTTGGAGGATCAATTCACAGACTCTATCGAGGTATGCAATAACCTGCTGGGATGAAAAAGGGTGCTGTCTCTAACATTCTCATCTCCTTCTCTCTTCATGGCACACTGAAACCGCCCAATGAAGGTACTTAGCTCCGCCCCTTCCGGTTCTTCAGTTATAAGAAACCTGGCTGCCCAGAAGGAGGCATCTTGACCATGACCAGAGCAACTCACCAGACTGAACTCCTGTGATTGACCCTTAATTCTGAGTCTCAGGATGGACAGGATTAGAAATGAGTACATTAGAAGGACAACTCAGTTTGGACAATTTGGAGACAAAGTCAGAGGGGTTAGATTGTGTTGGTTTGGACATGTGCAGAGGAGAGATGCTGGGAATATTGGGAAAAGGATGTTAAGGATGGAGCTACCAGGTAAGAGGAAAAGAGAAAGGCCTAAGAGATGGTTTAAGGATGTGGTGAGAGAAGACATGCAGGTGATGGGTATAATTGAGCAAGATGCTGAGGATAGGAAGATATGGAAGAAGATTAAACACCCGTGGCAATGGGAGCAGTCAAAAGAAGAAGAAGAGGTGAATCAATTTATTTCTATTCTTTGCCTAAGGGCTAGAAACATAACACCAAGAGGTGTTTCTTTCATTTGGCTTTTTTTTGCTAATTAAATGGGACTTCCCAGATTTTAAACCCAGAGAGTAGGCATGAATGAATAAGCCTTGTGGAGGACTGGCATCCTGTCCATGACTAATTCTAGTCTTATACCCAATTCTGCAGCAATTGGTTATCGCCCACAAGACACTCAAGGGGATTCAGGAGATATGAGAATGTTATTCCAAGTTACATTAGTAATTTTGATCTCTTCTTGCATTAATAAGCTTACACTTATATGACATTTAGATGTGGCATTTAGTGAAAACAGGAAATGTGAATCTTCAAAGTTCAGGAGTTGTGAAGTCTTAAACAGAAGTAGGGAAACAAAAATGCAATGGCTGTATGGGCTGTGAGTATTGGGGGTGAGAACAGAATTGTGTGATGATAATTTAAATACAAAGTGATTTACTACCAAGGCTAAAAATCATGCAAGGCCATATCTCCTTCAGAACGCTTCTATGTTTTCCCTAACGTCTTTATTGTACCATAATACAATCGGGAACTTGTCAAGCAGAATTACATGACAAATAGACTTGGTAGAGTTACTGTAAATATGCTTAAAGTAATTTACAATATAAAGCTCAATTTGATAAGCCTGGAAAAAGCAGTCAGATAAGGACAGTTATAGATCACTACCCATCATTCCCTAAAAGTCAGGCTTACTGTTATACAGTTTGCAAGTATTAAACTGTAAGACAAACTGTCAGATGTAATGAAAAACATAATTATTCAAGCATAGTAGAAGATTAATTATACTAAGAAAGCCAAAGCTCAGAATTTTAATGAACAGTTACAGTAAAACATGGTGGCCAGTAAAGCCTGTTTTCAGAGATCTGGCCATTTTAAAAAGAGAGCTCTTATGATATGAGTATTTCTAAACCTCATTGTGTTCAACCTATAAGAAGTAAACAACACAAGGCTCTTCTTGTACTGTTGATCTTTTTAAAATTTTCTTGCAAATATTAAAAATCTCATGATGTAAAGTGCCGCTCCTAAATGTTACTGATGATATCCTCAATTTAATCAAAGCTCCTTTCCTGTTCACCCTGAAAGATGATGGTGTTTAGAAGTTGGTGTTTGGCAATGCTGTCATATCCCCCTAATGACAGCAGTACGAAAGCATTATGAAATAATCTCCTAAATGAACTTTTGTCCTTTAAGTCTCCTCAGGGCTGAACCTGGCCTACAACAATGAGGATGTTTCTGTACACACAGGACCTCAAATTAAGAAACGTGCAGGATGGGGACATGTTTTCCATAGGTTCCCCATGACAGCACATCTATCTCTCTCAGAGGAGCTAGTCAATTGCTCAAGCTCGGCTGTTGCTAAGAGACCACAGTCACAAGCTTCCTGACTTCAGGTACTGACGTGTCACCGTAAAGCTTTGGCTCTTCACAACACACCCCCGGACCTGGAAAATGCTTACCCATCAAAGAATGTCAAACTCCCAGCAAGGACAGGGCTTTCAAAAAGTTGTGACAGTGCCACTTAAGCTAGAAACATTCATGGAGTTTCACGTTATGGCAAAGCATTTCATATTATAAAATAAAAACTGAGGTACCATCCCCAAAAAATGAGTACATTATAGAGATCTGAGCAGATGCATGGCTAGCCAATCCACAGTTAAAGTCATATAGATAACCGGAATATCTGTGCAAAGCCAATGGCTCTACTTAGAAACAATGCGTATGAATGATAAAAAGAGACAGAATGACAGAAAAAAAAATCACATTGTGACAGGCGCCACAGTTGTAGCTACTGCTGTCAGATTGGGGTATAAAGTACTGCAAAGTGGGCATCCTAAGAGAATATTTCAATAATTCATTTTATCTTTATTCTTCACTTTACTGAATGGTGTAGCATTTGGGGACTTTTGAAAAGTGACTTCATGAACTTTGTCAAAAGTTAGGTGAATAGGAATTCACTATGTTTTCTAATTCTTACAGCTCTTTTCAAGACATATGGCTTGTACTTCGCCAGACTCAGATTGTGAGGTAGCGAAAGACCCCAGCAACCTTGCAATTTATAGTCCAATGCCTTTGCTGTTAGGGGTCAGAGGGTGAATTATGGGTTTAAGTGCTGTCAGAATTGACAGAAAACCTCAAGTGCCATCTTTTGCTTTATTTTTCATTCATTCATACTGGGAACTCTTTGCACTACCTTTTAAAATTAAGCACATTTCATGTTGATGTCTATCCTGTCTTGTAATTGAATGTTTGAGGTAGGGCCGACACATTGGGTGAGGAGGCAAGGCGATCACCTCAGACAGCATTTTCATAAGGGGGCCATATGTTTGTACAACAGCATTTTTTTAACATTGTGAAATGATAATATATAAAATTATCCAATTAGCCAATTATGAACCTTGAGATTTACACGCACATCATTTCCTTTCCTTATATACTACTTTTAAGTACTGTGAGAAATATTTTTGTTTTAAAAGTTTCAAAATGTGCATAATGCAGATTGCACAGTTTCACAGCACTGCAACATCCAAGTCAATGTGGTGCCTGCCCACCTCTTAAGCAACATGCTGATGCTTGATATTGGCACTCATGTTCCTGATTTTTACATATCATATTGTGTATACAATTAAATATGTCATTTTGCAGAATTGTATTAATTTCTGGCATATTATTAAGGTGTTAGTCACAGGTACAGCATCTGTTAAATGCTTCTTTGCTTGCAGTTTGAATGTGCCAAGGTCATTTAAGAAGCATGCAGGAAGAGTGAAACAGTTGAGTTTCGCTTCAGATTCGATTTACAATCAAAAACCTGAATAGAAATATTTTTAGGAGGACAGATGGAAAAGGTGAAGAATATATGCATTTTTACTATTTTTAAAATGTATTTTGTGTACATTATTGTATTGTGAAATGTGTTTCTGTTATGGTCAAGCCAGGGTTCCTTCCCTGGCTCATGTTTAATGTACTTCCTTTTTACCTTCTTAGTTTTTTTTTCATTATTAAAAATTGTTTTTATAATATTGTTCTACTCATTTTTTATTTGTTTACACATCTAATATTTTCTAGGTTTATTTTGTTTGGTTAATATTTCATATCTATTTCAGTCTTTCATATTCCTTGCATTTTATGGGAGGATCCACATGAGGCGGGGCCACCCATTTATCACAGTTAAGGGACCGCCTCCAGCACTATAAAGGCAAGCTGGGAATGGAAGTCCACTGCAGTTTGTTTGAATGTGCACAGGTGTTGGGGGGCTTGTAAGTATTGTTCAATTTGTGAATTCTGTTTAATTTTAGCTTTTGAACTTTTCTGCTCTGGACCTTGGATATTCTTACGGATTGTGTTTTTGAATGAGTTTTGCTAGGATTGCCTTTGGCAACTCCTTTCTTGATCTTTTGAACCTTTTGTTGTATTTTTCCTTTCCCCTTAATAAATCCTCTATACAGGACATATACTCCCTTGTGGGGTATTTTGGGTGCATTTTTGGACTTTACAAAATAGATTTTTGAATTTTGGGAGTGAATCACATTTTTTTTCTGGAAGCTATGCTGACTTTTGCTGCATTTGCTTTGGCAGGATGGTGGGATTCTGGCCTGTTTTCCTGGGTGTTTTTCAAGGCCTCCAACCACCCTGGCCTTTTCTGAGGTAAATCATAAGAGCATTGTAGTACATATCATACGTGGATTAAGTGTATGCCTGTTTTAGGACATATTGGGGATGGCAAAAATGTACCTTGTCTCAGATGCCATTATTTAATGCACTAGCCCTGGCTTATAGCCTACAAATGCATTAATTATAGTAAACTTTAGACTGAAGGGAGACTTGATAAAACAAAATGAACAAAATTTTGGCTTTGGATGAAAAAACCTGCAAAAAAAGAGGAGACACTTTCAGTAATATGTAGTCAGTGATGCAGTGGTTTCGAATTCCAGCCTGGCAGCCTACTGTGGCTGCAGGTTTTTATTCCAACCAGTTTCACAATCAGCCAGTCATTTACCTCTAATTAATCTCAATGTTTAATTAGCTGCACTTTTTTTTCTTCTCTTATTCTGTATTTAAAAAAAAGATCAGTAGTGTGAAATTTGAATTAATAAAAAACATTAAAATATTAATGTTTGTTATAAGTTTCCATTATTACCTCCCTTTTGTAGCTTTTCTATTAATTTTCCCTTTTCTGTGCAGCTTGCCTCCTTATTTGTACTCTAATAATGATAACAACAAATGAAGAAGACACCCAGCCAAATGATTCGAAATGATGAAAAAGCTTAACAGAAGCAAAATATATGAAACTGGCTGGAATAAAAACCTGTAGCCACGAGGCTCTCCCAGGACTGGGATTGGAAACCATTGCGATAATAAGAAATTAATATGTGTCTGATACCAATGTCATCACTGTTTTATTTCATTATAATTATACTGAATTGTTTATTCTCAGTTTTTTTTACTCGGTTTGTGTGCTTTGTTGCATATCAGCTTTACAGGCTGTTTAGCTTGCAAAGCTTTGCTTGCTGAACACCTTTTATGGGAGGCAGAGCAACTGGCAAAGAGAATAGTTTATTGATTAGAATTATGTAGGAATTAATAAATCTGTCATGTTCCAGAAGTGTATGAGCACCATTATGCATCATTTTTGAATTTTATTATGCATTTATGCCTTTTTGATTCATAGGTATCACACGTTGAGATGTTGTCATCATGGATGTCTGGCAAGACTCCCGTTCATTCAGTTACACACCGTGTGTGTTACGCCAAGGAGTCCTCCTTGTGTATGCGTGAGTCTCTATCTGAAATGGAAATGGAAGGTAAAAACCGCTGTGGCCTACAGGGAGCGCTTCAGCTCCTCAAACCTGACACAGACAGACATAAGGCACAAGTCCAGCAACACACTGGCGTTTTATTATACTGTGAGAAATGCTTCCCAATCGTTTCCCACAATAAAGCACAGTACAGCTCCAATAAGCACAGCAGAATAAGGCACACATCCCTTTCTCTTCTTCTTATGTTATCCCTGGAAGTACTTTGGGTGTTCCCAAAGCTTGACTCCGGAGCACTTCCGGGTAAGGCTAGAGCCCCACAAAGTAGGAGTCCCCAGCCCCTGTGGCACCCCCTAATGGCACCCACAGAACCTAACAGAGCTGAGTCAAAAAACTCCAATTCCCAGGGTGCCCTGTGTGAATCCCTGGTGCTGTAGCTACCATCTAGCAATCCAGGGGGTTAATGCCCTGTGCAAGCTCTGTCCCCAGGTCCTTCCATTATGAAAGCATCTTGAGTAAGGGCTCTGGCCATCCGATACACTGCGAGTTTCTAGAAAAATCTTGCATTAGACAATAAAAGCCACAGGTCTCATTTTTTGATAACATAATCTTAATTGTGATTCAATATTTTTTCTAGGCATATTTGCAAAAAATATTTATTGGTTTGGGATTTGGATAGGAAAGTTAATTACCTATAATGTTTTCCTACAATAAATTGACAATCAATCTAAGCTCTTGAGGTTGGGGACCCCTTGGATGTGAGTGGTTCAAATGTCTGACACTTGATAATTAGCATAAATCAGATTGAACTGTTTGGGGACTCCTGGCTTCTGAATGGACGGCCTAGGCCCATATCATTTAGGTTACAACAAAAACAGTTTATTTAAATTCTAATTCATTGACACCTTTTTCTTATGACATCAGCTGTCACTTTTACAGTTCAAAATTCCTCACAATAATATGTAAATAAAATAGAACAAGAAAAAGAGCAATGTGTTTTTTTTTTTTTGCTGAGATATCTATCCATCCATTTTCTGAAGACCATCACTCCAATGCTAAGGTGGCACTGAGAAAGAGCTTAGTCCAGCACTACAAAGCCTGTCTGCCTGACTTACACAGCTATACTCAGTGTTGGGAGAGATCACAGTCAACAGCTCACCTGGCTTCTGCATTCTGGGGGTGGTTGAGGGTACCAGCACACCCTGAGAAAGTGCAAGCAAATGCAGGAAATCAATGTAATTGTTGGCAGGCATACCACCTGCACTTCAGAAGAGGACATCCACCTGAAGCTAAGTAGGATCAGGCCCAGCCAGTGTTTGGGTGGGAGACCCGCTAAAGCTTGGGTTGCTGCTAGAAGAGGCATTGGTGAGGCCAATAGGGGGTACTTATACCCTTATACTCATGCCCCCGTGCAGCAACACGGACAATATGCTGGAAAAACAGGAGCTGTCCTTCGGCTTAGATGTAAAACTGAGGTCCTGACTCTTTGTGGTCGTTAAAGATCCCTGAACACCTTCCAAAAAGAGTGAGGTACTTCCTAATGTCCTGGCTAAATTGCCCAACATGGTTGGACATTCTTGCCCCATGAATCCCAATACTCCCAGTGCTACACATCCATTGGATGAGATGTAAATCGAAGTCCTGACTCTTTTGAAAAGAATAGTGTATTTCCTGATACCCTGGCTTAACTACCCAGCTTGGTCTGATCATTCTGGCCACCTAATCCCTTCCTGTCCTTCAGTGGCTAATTATCTGTCTCACCCCTGTACCCACAAATAGCTAATGTGCAATGAGGGTGTGGTGCAAGAATGGCTGCCGTCGCATCATCCAGGTGGATGCTGCACATTGGTGGAGGTTGAAGTGGCTACCCATTGGCTATGTAAAGCATTTTGAGTAGCTGGAGAAGCGCTATATAAATGTAATCATTTATAAATTCTGATGATTGGGCTGGGAATTTACCCAAATCATTATAATGGTAAATCGGGCCTAGACACAACTTTATAGCAATAGTACATTGGGTTTCATTTGATTATAGTCAAGTTTTGTTTTTCTTTTTTTTTATTAGATAAACAGCACTTCTACAGTGCCAGTTAGGGATTGAAACAGAACCCCCCACCAGAATCCCAATCTGAGACTTTCAACACTGGAGCTGTTGTTTCGCTTGAGACCAGAACAAAGGCCCTCATATTGCTGTCATTGTATACAGATCTAAGACTCCATAATAGACTTGCAGAATATCATTCTTTAAGCCTGTTTTATAACAAACGTGACAAACTATACAAAAATCTCAACAAAGACTCAATTGTAAGCTGATAGCTCTCTCTGAGCAACACTAAAGGGAAGCAATTGATCAATTAAATAACATTATTCTTAAATGGATTGAATTACACAGTAATAACTTAAAATGACTCTGCTGCCCTTTACTCCCTAAAACTAAGGTTTTCAGAAATGCAGGATGTCGTGTGCAGCATTCACCACCCAGATCCTCGTACGAGAAAGAGCATTTTGACTCCATTCACAAGGCACCATTGTTTAGCAAAAGCTTGCTAAGTTTAAAGTAAATTTCTAAACAGGGAAAACATGACTTGACTGTAGAAGCCCAGTCCAACTATTTTTTCAATGTAGCTATAATTTTGTAGAGGCAATAATGATCATAAGGAAGCAGTTCATATTCAAAATTAAGTTCACTGATAGATCCTAATTTATTTTATTTATAAGGAGGCTGAATGTTGGTTCTGATTATTCAAATGCATGTGTGCATGTCACAATGAGTGAGTTTATGGCGCTTTCAAATAAATGATTCCCAGTTGGTCACTGTCTGTGTGGACTCTGCACATTCTTGTTGTGCTTTTATAAGCTTTTCTGTGGGTACTCCAGTTTTCATCTTTCCTCCTAAAGCGTGTGTGAGGTAAGCAGACAAATCTAAATTGTATGAGTGAGTGATGTGGGTTTGCATGTCAAATCAGTTATCTAATTCAAAAATCAAAAGTTACATCCTGCACATGCAGGTGAGCTCCAAAGTCATGATGCCTTCTAAAGCACTTTTCACCATTTCTACTTTCTTCTGTTGAGCGTAAACACAGCTGCCTGGGTTTGGTTAGCTGATTTGTATAACAGACCTATACACTCTTTATTTTATAATTTCTCTTATGGATTTTTAACATTAATAAGGTAAGCTTTAATATGTTATTTCGGAACTTATTAAGTCTTAATGTTTTGTCAGTTAAGCAACAGAAGGCCTGAGGGGTCATCATTGTTGGGCAGTGCTCAGGATATCAGTTGGCCTTATCTCTACCGGGACAGAGACACACAATGGGTTGGAGACACGAACTGAATTGGAAAATTTGTGGTTTAAAATCAAGGGCTTTAGCCATTGCATCACACTTAAACAAACAAACAAACAAATAAATAAAAATCAGCTCTACGACTTCCAAAGGTAGTGTACTGTAGATATAAAACTGGGAAAAGAGTGTTTTTTTTACATCACATATTTCCACAAAAAATGATACACCAAAAAAAGTTTCAATTTATCATATGATAACAACAACAACAACAAAATTTATTTATATAGCACATTTTCATACAAACAGTAGCTCAAAGTGCTTTACATATTAAAGAATAGAAAAATGAAAGACATAATTAGACGATTTCTCTGACCGCCATTTATGATGGCTCAAGATCAAAAACATGATAATGTCACTTTCCTAAGAGATAGAAATATTCAATCTGTTATCTGTGCAGATCTACACAAAGCTTCTTATCTGCAGCATTCTAATCTGCAAACCAGAAGTCACTGCAGGAGGAAGGGGTCAGAAGAAAGACAGTAGGAACAAATGTTTAGGCACACATAGATAGATAGATAGATAGATAGATAGATAGATAGATAGATAGATAGATAGATAGATAGATAGATAGATAGATAGATAGATAGATAGATAGATAGATAGATAGATAGATTTCTTCTAAGATTATGTTCTCAAACCAGCTTAATACAGTTAAACAGTTTAATTCTGAGCAGCCTGCGGTGGACTGGCGCCCTGCCTGGGGTTTGTTTCCTACCTTGCACCCTGTGTTGGCCGGGATTGGCTTCAGCAGACCCCCTTGACCCTGTAGTTAGGATATAGCAGGTTGGATAATGGATAGATGGATGGATTCTGAGCAGCAGTATGAATTCTGCCTTTGTTGATATCACTGAATAGTTTGTCATGTTTTTTTTTTATAAAACAGGCTTAAAGGATGATATTTCACAAAAGGATGATATTCTACAAGTCTATTATGCAGACATAGATCTTTCTATATCTTTTTTTCTGATATCAGTAGACATCTACATACAGGACCAGGAGGTATTTAAAGAGTGACGTTTCCTTGCTTTGTGCTATTCAGCTTGGTCCCTGTTTCTTGCTTAATCAATGGCATCTGCGATACAATCTCATTAAACATTTCCCCTTCTATAGATGTACAGGATGTGCTAACATAATCAGAGTCAAAATAGTCATTGAAGTGGATGCTAGCAGTGGTTACTTCTTAATGTGTCTGCAATTCAATTCCCAGCCTTCAATTCAATTTCAGCCCATATCACAGCAGCGTATAAAAATGATTATCAATCTTGTGCAGTCAATGCCTACGCTATTTTTAAACCTTGAGACATCTTCATTCTCAGCTCCCTTATGCTACTGGCCCTGACTGCTTGATGAAAACTGAATGATTCTTGAAGTTAACTCTCCAGGCTCACTCAGGGTCTTTGCCACCCAATTCTTCTTTAATAAGACCAGCAAACCCTCACACAGCTGAGATGTGAAGTGAATAACCAAAGGGACCATCTCACATCCTCTTATTTTCAGAAACGAGTTAGAATGCTGCCTGTTTAAATACTTTATTTATATTTTTCCTACTTAATAGAAAAATGGTGTTATTCTAATTAGTGACAGAGATATACAGTAAAGTTTATTTTCAGTCAGAACAAACAGAGCAAAATATATCTAAATGGGCATACTTAGCATCAATGTTAATATAATGTGCTGGAGCAGATAGATAGATAGATAGATAGATAGATAGATAGATAGATAGATAGATAGATAGATAGATAGATAGATAGATAGATAGATAGATATTACTTTGTTTGTCCTAAGGCTGCCAGAATAGTTTGCAGTAATTACGGCTGCAAATTCAGATTTCAGCCTGAATAACATTGGTGCTGAGTAGGCACATTGTTCCCATGTCTACATGGGGTTCCTGCCCACATCAAAAACAGGATAACTGGTGACTTTAATGGACCCCAGATAGATGGGTCTGAGTATGCCCTGTGATTGACTGGGTAGGCAGATTAGAAAATGAATGGACTGTGCCTGGCAGCAAGGAGGCAGTTGGGAACAGGGAAAGAGTTGGAGTGGTACCGCAACTCAACTCTTTTTAATCGAACCAAAAGTCCAACAAAAACCAGGTTGTTGCAAAATATAAAGAATAACTTTGAACTCAAAGGGTGCTGAATCACATCAGCCTAAAGTAATACCTTTTCTCTGCTCTTGATAGGATGAAGCTGCCACCTTTCTCGTTCAGTATCTATATATATAATTCACTAAGGCAAGACAACCATGGAAAGCATGCCGGAAGGGGCGTGGATTCACTAAGCCACCGACAAGTGAGACACCTATGGCGCACGCAGGAAGGAGCCACGCCCACCAACTCCAAGACCATTGGATACGACGACAACTCGCAGGGCCACGCCCACCAACTCGGACGCGACGACACAGAAAAAATGGCGTCATTTATATTCGTCTGTCGTAGAGGCCACATGCAGTGCAGGTCAGGTTAATGTCATGTGCATGTCATGCACCTCCGAGCTACGTTGACTGTTATAGAGGCATGTTTCTCGCGGAGGTGAATCACCATATGCAGCGTGTGAAACGGTTTGCGAGGGGTATCCCATGGGATCCTTAAAACAATCCTTTACAACTGAGGATAAAGCACAATGAAGTAAGCAGTCTTTAAAAACCGACTTTTTGGTTACGACGCACGACAGCGTGCACCATAGCAAACTGTTTTACACGCTACATACAGCTACTCGCATCCGCGACAAACATGCGTCTTCTTAGATGCTCCTGCAGGAACACGGAAGACGTTTTCCTGCCCACCAACACTCCTTTTTCACCGGCCAGCGTCTACCCTCGCTCTCTAGGCATTCATACTGCCTGCCCATTTGCCCGCATGCAAAAACTCACCGACCACCCAGTTAGTCCCTTTCATCTGTAGTAAGGGTCCACATGCACGTCTGAGCCACGCGGTGTTTGTTATGCCACGGGTTCACTATTGTGTTGTATTTTGCTCTCTCCAGAGTTCCATCTTTTCATTCGCTTACTGTTGTATTCTCACACCAACCCGTTTTAGACAACCATGTCTTTCCAGAAGTGTTTAGCATTCAATAAGTAATTATGCATGAGATTGACCGTGTGTCTACCCAGCACAGAGAGGCGTGGGTAAGCCATTGAACCCCATTCGGGCTGCAAACCGTGGAATTCCCACTAAGTGCGACTCATACGCTCCCACTGGTTGCGTCCCTACCCTTTGTTCACACCCCCCTCCCACCTCGCTACTACCGTGGTCGGGTGTCTTGGTGGATTATATATAGAAAAGCAGCCAAAACCACACAGAGCAATGAAACGTCTACGTTAGTCACAGATACATCTGGACTGTGTAAAGACGACAAATCAAGTGACGAGTTGGAGGTGGGCACATGAGCGGGCAGTGCATACTGAATGAGAAATCAGCAGACTAGCATGACAGACGGAGCTGAATGGATGTCCTTCTCTCCTCCCATTCCACACTCCGCGCCGTGCACCCCCATCCCTCCGTCTGGCAGGAGAAGGCGCGAGGGCGGTCCACCAGTTTTCAGTCACAGACGACTGTGTGTTGGTTCGTTCCATGCATTGTTACAATGTTGCTTTTCTTGCTGATTTATTGCATTACCGATTTTTCAAATGTTAATTTTCTCCCTGTGCTTAAAAATCATTAAAAAACCGGCCTGAATATGCGGCATATGGTACGCCGCGGGTTGGCTAGTTTTTTATATTCATGTGGGACTCATTAATGACATTATGGCCGGTTGTGGGTGCACTCAGTGGGCGTCTACTCTGGGTTGTAGAGAAAGAAGAGGATACCATTAGTGACAGAGTGGTATCGCTTACCTCGGTCGAGCTTGTCAGGGGAGACATGGGTGCGAGTACGTGAATAGTTGATAGTTAAATATACTAGAAACAATGTCAGTAGTTTGTATGCTCTCACATGTTCTCCTTGCGTCTATGTGGTATTCTCTAAATTCTCCAGTTTTCTCTCATTTCTAAAACAGCTGCACTCATGGAAATGTCCTGGTATTGACAATTGTGTTGTTTAATGAACTGGCGTCCGGCCCCAGATTGATTCCTGTATTATACACACAACTGTTGCCATAAGCTTCATAAGCTCCATATCCAGACTCCCACAAATGTGTTCCCAAAAGTTGGACTGCAAACCACAAGGATGGCAGTTCAAGCTCAACCCCTGTCTCAGCATGTGACCCTTAACAAGTAATTGTAACACAATAGAAAAGATGACCCACCCCTCCACACCACCTGCGAATTGTACGTTTCTAGTTTTAATTTACAACAGGTTTAAATGACTCTCTTATGCGTCATCCATCCATTCATTTAGCAAACCTGCAGAGCCTGCATATTTAATATATAACACTAAGGAAATGCGCAGTAATTACTTATGACTCTTGTGGCACATAATCTTCCCTCTCTTCACATTATTTTACTGGATGCATTTATGGAGAACATTTCAGGCTGAATTTGAAACTCTCTGTATCATTTCAGAGCTGTATTTTTTAAATATGACTGGCTTTTGCCATCTTGTAATCTTCTGATTTTTTAATTTTCCTTCTTCCCACTCACTAACAGACTTTGTAATTGGTCTATCGGAATGTTTTATGAACAACTAGAATGTACATTTCATTTGTTGGCTTAGATCCATCTGAAAACCAGACACCATGTGCATTCGTCTGAAAACTCTTTCATATTAGTCAACTGTAATCTGTTACCATAGTCCTACCCCCATTCCCTCATTCCCTGACTGCCCTCCATCCACCCCACCACTCCTTTTCTTTCTACTGGCCACAGAACAACATTGATTGTTCTTTTCTGGAGAAAAGTAATGGAACTGAAATGAACACTGGCACTGAGGATGTTCATTACATACTGCTGGAGCAGTACTGCTTTATTTATACGCCATCTATAAATTATATTAACTTTAAACGTGAAATTGGTGTTTGTGAAATGCGCTAGTAAGAAAGTATTGCCTTTCCTTACAAGAGCAATTATTCACAGTGTGGAGACCACAAAGAATTTCCTCTTTTTTCAGTTAGACAGAAGATTGTTGGTTTTGACTTTCAGTGGTGCTGAAACACAGGGGCCCACCTAGAGATGTCTTGACTAGAGTGCCAGTAACTACTGATTTAATGATACCCTGATGGTGTAATGGCATGGTGGCATGGTAGTCAGCAATGCTCACTCACAATTCTACCACACTGGGTCCGCTGTCCATGTGGAGTTTGAACCTGTGTTTGTTTGTGTGGTTTCTGCTCCCACATCCCAAAGATGTGCATGTCTGGTGTGACAGCAGGGGTTGCTGTTGCCCCGTGAAACCTGCAGACAGCATGTCCAGACACCAGGTAAAATAAAGAAATGAATTTAATATTCTTCAATTGTGCACAAAGCACCTCCACCTCCACAATACTCAATAATAAATCAATAATAATAATAATGAACATAATAATCAATAACAATAAATCCTCCTCTCCACCCAGCAGCTCCGTCACACTTTCTCCCAACTCTGGCTCAGTCTGCTGGGTTTCCCACAGTCGTTTTTATAGTTCTTCACCCAGAAGTGCTTCTGTCCCTCAGTCCATGTGATTTCATAGCACTTCCAGGTCAGATGAAAACTTATTTTCTTCAGCCCAAGAGTTAGTTTAGTTCTTCCATCCCCATGACTTGTAAGTACTTCTGGGCTATAATAAAAACAATGTTCATGTCTCCCTGCAGCGTCTCCTGGCGGCCCCCACGGTATCCAGCAGGGCTGTGAGTCCGAACTCCATGGTCCATGATGCCCTGCTGGAATTCGGGGCACCTCCATGTTGCAGGGAGGACTCTACCTAGCGGCATGAGGGTATTGGCCGGGATAAACTGTTAAACCATATATCACACTGGTTAAGAGGACACTTCATAATGACTCCATGTAACTGAGGGCATGCCTGTGTGATGACAAGGACTGGCGATCTTTCTGGAAATTCCTGCCTTGTCCCTTATGCTGCTGGGGTAGGCTTTGTGAACTTCAGCTGGATAAAAGTGGGTTTGAGAAAGAAAACATCCTTGGAGGTAGAAGAAAATTCAAGAGATTTTAAGTAAGCCTGTGGCACATTACATGGTTTTTTGTTGGAGGGGTTGTCAAATGACCGCAGTTGCTGATCTCATTGCATGAGGATGTCAAATTACTGGTATATTTCTAGAAAGGGTTCCATCCTGGCTGAAATTCAAATCTGTGTTTTATGTCTTTTTCATTAATTTTTGTATTATTTATTCATGTTGATGTTTCTTTTGTTTATTGTTAGTATTGCTTACTATGCCTTGGTTATGTTCCATGTGTTTTATGGGTGGCCCCTCAAGAGGTGGGACCACCTGCCAATCACCGCTAGGAACTGCCCTCTGCCCTCTAAATCGAGAAGGTCTCCCATAGTTCCTGGCAGTCCATTTGTCTGGGAGTTCGGTAAGTGTACATGTGTACTCTATCTTTGTATTGTTTGATGCTTGGTGATTCTTTGGATTTTCTACTTTATTGCTCGGTTTTCGAACATTCTTTGAATTTTGTATTGGGACGTTTAGGAATTTTTTGCTTTTTGATTTTGCTTCTGGAATTGTCTTTACAGGCATTGTATGATTTTTGTGCTCTTTAGAGCTTTACAGTATTGTGACAGAGCATTTTTGTTTAAAAATAAATTAGTTTGTAAAGACTCTGTGTTTTCCCTTTTACTAGCCAGGGTTTGATGGTGATATCCCCCTCTAATGGGTATTTCACCAAGTGTTTTGGGGCCTACAGTACATGCTTTGGGACTCCAAGTTCATAACAATTACACTACTAAAAATGACAAATTAGATGACTGCATGATGACTTGCTAGCACAGTTTCACATTTCCAAAGTATCACATGCTCGACCCCCTCTTTTGTGACTACCAATAACGTGCTGCCTGCCTGACAGGGTCAGTGCAATACAAATGCTTTCCATTACGGTGAGTTCAGCCATAATCTGTGCCCTTTTTCTGTCATGATATGTAAAACACGCAATGTCAGACCGATTTGCCTTTCTTCCGTTTGCCAGGTCCAAAATCACCCACGTTCCTTATGCTTAATAGTTGAATTCTATGCATTGTATTTCTAGCTGAGCGCTTATTGGTTCTTAACTCTCATGCACACTGACTTCATCTTCACAACTTAACACAAAATCAGACCTGTTTGATTTTGCAGGATGATTTGCCACCTGTTTGGCCTTTGTAGTGGGGTATGTCAGACTACACGAATTGAAGTCATCAGACTGTACCGGGGCTGTAATATTATTTAAATGATGTCTTCAACTGGAAATCGCTAGAAAGGTCGTGGAACGTGACAGGGCCTTTAAGTAGCTCATCAAGTGCTCTTGATCATTAAAAATGTAATATGAAGTGATTTAGGAGAAACCAGTCCATAGAGGAGCTTGCTATGTTATATCTAATAAGACTCTTTAATTGGCCTAACATGAGGAAAATAATGCTGAGCTGACTGATCTGCAATATGCAACTGGCCAGGGCCTGTCAGAGAAAGTTCACATCCATTTCACTGGTAAAATATTGATAGGTGGCGTCCATCTCCTATACCTCTCATCCTCCATTTCAAATGAAAGAGAATGAAGCAAAATATAGGGAAATACTTTAAGAAAACCTGATGCAGTCTGCAAGAAACCTGCAACTTAGGAAACGTTTTGTTTTCCAGGAAGAGAACAACCCAAAGCATAGAGCCAAAGCTATACTGGCCTGGCATCAAAATAACAATGTGACAGTCCTGGAGCGGCTAAGTCACAGTTCAGAGCTCATTCCAATTGCAAATTTGTGGCTGGACTTGATAACGTCTCTTCAGTCCCAATCAACAATCAACATGCAACCTGACAGAGCTTGAGCAGTTTTATAAAGAGTTTACTGGATCTATAAGAGCAAACATGGCTTCAAACAAATTGGAGTGTGTGCTGTATAAATCACCAGGTTTGGTTTTCATTCTTGTGTTTTGGTGCTTGTGGTGCCACGTATTGACAACGTCATTGAGCAAACCCATATCATGGGGACTACTTGATAGAAAGCACATGGCAACTTTTGACGGAGATAGATAGATAGATAGATAGATAGATAGATAGATAGATAGATAGATAGATAGATAGTGTAACAAGGCGCTATATGAGCGCTGACCTGACACAGACTGACACTGGAGGCACACATAATAAAAGCAAAGATTCTTTATTTTCTTCACCTGTGGGACATGTCTTCCCTGTGTCCCACAAGCACTAAAGGCAACACACAAAATAAACTGTTTTCTTTTAAATCCACCACTCCTCCCTGGCAGCTTTGTCTCCCTCCTCCTGACTCTGGCTACTCGAGTGGTGGCTGCTGGTTCCTTTTATAAGGCACCCAGAAGTGCTCCAGGTGCTTGATTGCCCATTTCCAGCTACACTTCCAGAGTGTGGTGAATACACTACCCATAAGAGCTCAGCAGCTCCTGCTGCAGCACCCCTTGGAGGCACCTGCGGATCTCAACAGGGTTGCACCAAACTCCAACTCCCATGAAGCCCTGTGGGAGTCCAAGGCACTGCTGCAACCCAGGGGGGTTATCATCTAGCGTCCCTGGGGAGGTATTGCTTGATCCCCCGGGGCTGCCACAATAGATAGATAGATAGATAGATAGATAGATAGATAGATAGATAGATAGATAGATAGATAGATAGAATATAACAAACAACAATAACAATAACTTCTCTCAGAATCAATCAGAAATTACAAAAAATGAAGAAAAAACATCTGAAGTTACTAGTGATAAAAGAGAAGACACAGCGAGGTAGGGCTTTTTTAAAGAAAGAAAGAAATACATGTATCCTTTAATTGTCCACATCATTGAGTGCACACAGAAGCAGCACAATGCAGCCTGTGCCTCTGGTGAGGTTTCTTGCATGTTGTTCTGAACGTCAGTCACATGGTAACTGTTCATGAATGAATGCATGATGGAGACTGAAGGATGTTTTGCTTTCATAGAGGAGCACCCAGTCTATATATTACTAACCTTTGTTTTAGCATTTGTGACACATGCACATCAAAGGATCACCATCCATTTTTATCAGAGGAAAGAGATACCACCCCAGGATGAGACATTGTCTTTCTTTTGTCACCAAGAGCAGCAAGAAGGTGTCCAATGAGGGCAATTGACTCTGCCCATGGAGGACTATAAATGAGCAAATGCCCCTCAGAAAGGTGTCTCATTTCAGACCCAAACTGCCAGCAGTGCAGAGCTCCCAATGAAGATTTGCTCTGTCGAGTTTAATACCTTTGAAAGAACATCCCTGTAGTGGCATCAAGTATTATTTTGTTTGCTAGGAAGGAAACAAATGACATCTGAGGATTAAGAAAGAAAGAAAGAAAGAAAGAAAGAAAGAAAGAAAGAAAGAAAGAAAGAAAGAAAGAAAGAAAGAAAGTCATGCATCCTTGAACTCACAGCACAGACACAATGCAGCCCGTGCCTCCTGTGGCATATCTTGCATTTTCTTTTGAACTTCAATCTCATTGTTAGTTATGTCATTGCCTTTTAAATATCACTTTAAGAATGAATGTCGTTTTGTGTCTGGAAATGTTCTACTTTCACAGATACATCCCATATTTATTTATTTTTTTTACATTTTTAATCCTCACACCAAGCTGCTTAAATATAATTGGGTGGATTGAGCGCAGACAGCCAGAAGACGACTCATTAAATGGGAAGCTCATCCAACTAATAATAAATAGCGGCAGAATTTCTGTTCGCCTCACCATTTCCGCAGGAGTTTTTCCCCATTTCTGAGCTTAATTAAAGAATTAATATGTCAAAGACGTACACTTAATTGGTTGACGCTAAACTGGCACCGTGTGGGTGTGAGTAGTTTGTGCCCAGTGATGGGTTGGCACCCCTGCCAAGGTGTTTTCCTGCCTGGCGTGTAGTATTGCTGGGAATCCACAGGGCAGAACTGGGTAAGTGGATGAGAAAATGGATGAGTAGATGTTCTTGCCTCAGGCACATTTTCAGGTGAGGCCTTTACCATTTTGATGTCTGATTGAACATTCTTCCATACTGACTTTACACTATGATAAAATAAAACTGCTTTTTCGGCTTTTGTTCTGCAGAAGTGTATAAAACGCCACGGACAGCTTCAGCTGTGTGTTGAAAGGCGAGGTCGGCCCAGTGGCACAATTTTAGTTTTGTGCTATATTTTCACACTTTTGACAACTCCTATACATGATTAGCTAATTATGAATTGATAGGCCACTTCTTAATATTTTACTGACTTAAAGTTTAATTCTTTATACTCTTCATGCGCAACAAATGGAGTCTAAATTACGATGACATTTCACTGTTACATCAATATTAATATCATGCACTACCTCGTAGTCTGCTCCAATGACATGCACTAAAGAACACTGCGCAATTACAATACTTAGTGCTAATTTATAAAGGAGATAAAACTGAAGCAATGGTTATATGTTATTGTAAATGATCTTTTTGTTAGAAATGTTTCAATACATAATAGTTCATTTAAATGTTGTAAATGGATCTCAGTGACATGAACTGCAGCCTCACAGCTTCAGGTTCCAGGAATTTGGTTTCAATTGTTGTTCCATTCACTGAATTATGACTTTGAAAGATCTCACTTTTCTTCAGAACAGTCTGGTTTCCTCTCACATCCCAAAGACGTGGGTGTTAGTTTAACTGGCACAGTATAAAATGGCTCTGTATGAGTAAATGTAGATCTCTGCCTTGTGTCCAGAGCTTCCGAAATAGGCTCCTGGATTAGATTACAACTACGTTATGCAGATACTATAATGGAAGGACCATGACAAATTACACTTGCTGGTTCATCTGGGGAGGGGGGGCACATTTCACGGTCTCCCAGCAGTGTAGGAAAGACTGTCAGTCAGTCAGTCAGTCAGTCATTATCCTATATCCTAACACAGGGTCATGGGGTCTGCTGGAGCCAATCCCAGCCAGCACAGGGCACAAGGCAGGAACAAATCCCGGGCAGGGCACACACACACCCACACATCAAGCATACACTAGGGACAATTTAGGATCACCAATGCACATAGCCTGCATGTCTTTGGACTGTGGGAGGAAACCGGAGCATCCAGAGGAAACTCACGCAGACATGGGGAGAACATGCAAACTCCATGCAGGGAGGACCCGGGAAGCAAACCTGGGTCTCCTAACTGCGAGGCAGCAGCGCTACCATTGCACCACCATGCCCCCATAGGAAAGACTGGCTTTACCAGCTTTGCTTTGGTATTCCAATCTTTTGCTTAATAAGCAGCTGCCAGGTCCTCTTCACTTTAGCTCAGGTGCCAGTTCTCTTCAAAGGGCCTCCCTTTGGACGACTGTTTCTGGGTCTCATCTGATAAGACTCACAGGCAAATGGCATCCAAAAATGTCTCCAATGACGCACCATTGATAACACTTGATCAGTGAACAAAGGGCCATAACTCAGTGCATGGCAACCTTAATTGACAAAACTTTGCCCCAGTTTTCAAGGAAAAGGTTGGGCTTAAGTGCAACTGAAAAATCAACAGCAAAACATCAACTCCTTTCTTTATAACCCACCACAAATAGTAGGTCTGCACTCTTTGTACTCTCTCTGCTCTTGGCCTGACTGCAACTTCTGTTCCATAGCAGGACCTCAACTGCCAAGAGCAAGGTCGTAACAAACACTGGCATGATCTCTTTTACTCCAAAGGAAACCTTGTGCGGCACTGAGAGTAGACGACCATCTGAACTGGAGTTGGACGCTGGCGCCACGCAATGTCCAAAAGGGCACACAAGAAAGAGAGAGACCATACGTAAAGTAAAACGCTCATCTTGCTGAAGGAAGCATACCACTGATCACAATTTCAATGCTAGCTAAAGACGCCCACTGTAAATGAAGACATACTGCCAGTACCAACACCAAGCACAAACTGTGACCAAAGTTAAGAAAGTGAAAAGCATCAGAACAAAGAAAGAAAAAGTGAGCAGAAAATCTTTCCACAAGTGAAGGAATCCGGACAGAGCATTGCCTACACCGGAGTCAACAAGAGCCAAACCATAAGTACACAATTACTTTGAATCCAAGATGTACTGAGTGCAACTTGGGAGTTAAAATAAGAATTAGAAATTAAGAATAAGAATAAGAAATCATTTATATAATTTAATGTACTCTTGTTATTGGTGTTACTGTAACTGAAAGTAACCACCTGTGTGAAGAATTCATTTTAAGCTGTTGTAAGTTACTCTCCTAAATTCAATAGGAAAGCACAGAGCAACATCTCCCACATGCATACACACACACGCGCACACACACGCACACACACACAGGGGCTGTGTGGGGGGTAAACCAATGCAGAGTCGCTGGGAAGAAATCAACGCTGTCATCACAGGAGCTCGAAACTTTATAACTAGCTGAGAACAAATCCATCTAATTGGCCAAAAGACCAGAATACTGACTAGAATATATTAAAGCCGGTGTGGAACGTATCATCTTTCCTGGGTAATTCCTTAGATAAGAATTAACGAAACAGAATGTAAAACTGATGTGATTTTTTCTTTATGAGAGAAAAAGATCAAACTAAGCTAGCGTAGATTAGTGTTGTGGGTTGTTTGTCACTGTCCTTTGTCTGCATATATTTGCATACTGTGTATCTATCATCTCTCAGCCTTATGCTGTGAATAAACTGTATCGTTTGGTTTGTTGCATTAAGCGTGTTTGGGTTGTTTGTTGAAAAATAGGCTGTCACAGTCCCCAAAGTGAAAATTATTTTATGTGGTCTTTCGCCAATTCGTAGAACTGTACAGAGGTCTTCAAAGTTCATAGTTGGAAGGTGAAGCAGGCATCACTGATACACCACAACGGCATAGACCTGGGTTCATTTTTATCAAAGGTGCTCTTTGTGTGGGTTCTGTATGTTCTCACTGCGGGTTTCTGACAGTTTCTTATAATATCAAAAACTTTTCAGTTTTAAACAGATTCAGTACTGGTGAAACTGAGTAATCCCTCTTAGGACATTACATGATGTTCCAAGACATGTTTAATCCACCTTGGGGACACCTGCAGCCTATTCCAGCAGCATTGGGCCCAAGTTGGAACCAACCCTGGATAGGGTGGCTCGCCAAAGCAACACACACTCATGCTCACACCTATACTCACTTGTACTGGGCCAGTTTAGAATTACCGATTAACTTAAAATGTGTTTGTGGAAAAGTAAGAAAACAGGAGTATTCTTCTTCCCATTGATCTTTTCTCATTTCTATGTGGGGTTGATTGGCCTGATCAACCTTCTCCATACAGCTTGGTGCTGAGCTGCCACCCCAGACAAACCCCTTCTTTTTTTACTTTACCCATCCACCTCTGCTGCGGACTCTCTGACTTTCTCTTCCCCTACACTTTCATTCCCATCTCTCTTTTGCCCACATATTATCTTTTATCTCCTTATTAACATACTTGCTTGTACTTTCTTAAGCAGAAAAATGGGAGTATATGGAGAAAATGAGACACAAGGAGGACATGCAAGCTGAACAGAAACATTGGGAGGGTGCACAATGCAAGTCCAGGACTCCTTAATTCTTCCTAAATCTTAAAAATAACACATAGATAATAGAATAAGTAGCTACTAAAACAATCCTAAACCTTAAATGTAATTTGGTCACATGTACAAGTGTGACACTGGTTCTAGTGCAGTTCTGACAGAAAGGAACCTAAAAAGGAGGCAAAAAAATTAATATTATAAGCATTTGCTTTTCTAGAGAAATGACAATGGCACAGCTGCTGGACAGGCCATGCAGGTTCAGATGCCTCATCCACCCCTACGTGCCCACCGCAGATGTTCCATTTCATGGATCTGACACTAATTTTTCCCATCCAGAACAAGACACAAATTCTCTCCCACTCCTCTTGTACATGTGCTAATGCACACCATGGCACACAATGTACAATCCATGAACATGTAACTGTAGTGCAAATAATGAACTTAAGCCATGAAGCACATCCAATTAGTTAAATAAGTAGATTTAAAAAATGAATAAAAATCATTGAAAACACCCATCTTACATCTGGGAAAAAAATGACTTCCAGAGAGAGAGAGAAAGAGAGATGCAAAACTAAATGAAGGATTTTCTCTTCAATGTGTTTTCTCCAGTTCAACCAAATCTAATTACTTGGTGAAAATCAAAGAGCTTTTTATATTTTTGTTGTCAGTTTATTTTTCACTCACTTATTTCCCCTGCCTTTCAATTACATTATTTTCCAACCGCTTTCCATTCTGGGCGTCTCATTGATGGTTTCGAACAGCGAATGGAGTGTGCCGTCCGTGTATTCCACTGGCGTCAATCAGTCATAATTGACAAGTGGGACTTAAACCATGAAATAAGAGGCCATGCCTGGGAGAAGAGCTTTTTTTTTTTTTTTTAAATGGATGGAATAAATACACAAGTAAATAAATGATGAGATTTTTCTAGAATCTCGTGTTGCAGGAAAAAAACAATCTTCCTTTACAGCAAGGTATTTGTCCTTGGTCTGTGTGTTTGCACTTGGAGCGACATGACAAGGCTTGTGGTGTACAATTGGTTTATTGCGTAGGTTGTGGTTTTAAAGTAAAGGCTACAAAATTATAAAAATAAACCAGTCATTTTTATATTTGTTTACCGAACCCACTTAATCCAATTCAGGGTCATTGGGAGCCAGTGGGCACAAGTTAGAGCGCAGCATTAGTCCATTACAAAGATCAAACAATTGTCTCTTCACCAATGTATTAATCCTGCTTAATTCAGCCCAGTGTCGTGGAATCCATGAAACAACTCAATCTAGGGTGAGGCTCGTGCATGTGAGAAAGCTTGTAAAAGTGAATCAGGGGTCTGTGCACTTTGTTTTCTTTTTGTATATATATATATATATATATAAAAACTGTGCAGCTCAGGATTTCTATGTGTAGGAGCGCATCAGTGGAAAGCTGAGAGGCTGCAGGGTGTTCAATGGGAAAATTGGCTTACAGTATTGCTAGTTGTCATGCAAGTGTGATCAGCCCAGCCGTTCCTCATTGACACGGGTTGTTAAAGTATAAAACGTCTGAGTCAGACAGACACAGGAGAAGGAAAAAGAAAATGGAAGAAAATCAGAGAAGAATGTTTGGCGGAGTAAAAGAAGAAAATCAGGAGATTGCGCTGGTGTGGTGATCCGGAGGCAAGGCGGTCATGTGTCCTCACAGAGAACGAGAGGAATTGTACTCCGGGTTAGGTTGCTCCTGCTGAGCTTTGGAAGGAGCAGAAGAGGTTGGAGGCTTTGAGGGTCATCTCACCGATGCCGAGAGATGGTGTTGGGATGATGGTTACTGGCTGAGGTAGATCTGATGAAAGCCGTTGATGGTTGACCATGCTTGCTGGTAAGTCAACTCTGCTGAGCAGACCTAAGGGGTTTGAGGGAGAGGCGGAAGCTCTGGCTTCAAAGAGAGAGATTAATCAACCTGATTTTAATGCTGTGTGTTAGACCTGATTTTAACAATTTTTTAGATCTCTTTATTTATTGAATTTGCCTCCAATTAGAGTGCTTTTCTAATGGACTATTTATTCATGGATGAATTTATTGAAGATGCTGCGCCACACTAAAGTCACTTTTGATTGAATGGAATAAACTAAACTAAGCAACTTGCACCAGTTTTGTTGTTTGTGTTGTCGTTGCACTAGTCAATCCTTGGTACATTATTATTGATGTCCTGGGAGACAGAAGATGTTGTATGCATTTGAATTTGGCCATGGGATTAATAAAGTTTTATCTAATATAATTTAATCTAAATTTGCATCCATTCCTACAGTTTTGTGGATGGTGCCACACGAGGCAGAACCACCCTGATGTCACTTTTTCTGAGACCTTCCTGTGGCTATATAGTGTGTCAAGGAAGAGGATCTCAGCAGTGGTGCATTGAGTTTATGGAGGTTATTGTAAGTATATGCTTTTAACATGTATTTGTTTGTTCCTCCCTTATATACTAATTATGCCAGGGTAGGCACAGATTCCATACACCCCTATACTGGATAGCTGGGAATGAAAATAGACAGATGAATAGATGGATGAGTGCCAAATAAAAAAATAAAACACAATGGATTTTACTTTCATGCTGAAATCAACATGGACAGCATGTGGCAGCAGAGCTGCTGCATGAACAGTTCAGATGATATGTGATTCAACCCCTTCTCTTTGCCCTCATCACATCTAAACTCCATTCAATTTTAGGTTTTACTTAAATCTTTGTTATCAATAATCATTTACAATTACATCCAACGTGAACAAACATGAGACTTGTTATTTAAAATGATTCTGCTTGGTACTTCCTTCACTGTTAATACTAGTACAGGCTTTGTTCCTATCACTTAAAAGCTGCATTCTCTCTTCAAATGCCAACAATGTGGGGGTCTTCTGCTACAATAAACAGTGAGCAGGCAGAGTCATTTCCAATCTTATCAGTAATAATAGTGAGTGATTTTATGCACTTCCTCATATCCAAACTGTAATTTCTGAAAACAATTATGCTTTCTGCTGTGTAATTATCAACAATCTACATTACTGACATCAAATATACACACAACCTCCTGCCCTGTCACTGGTTTACTAGTTCTCCTGCCTTGGACCACTTTTGGTAGGTCCTGATCACTGCAGACCAAGAACAGACCACAAGAGCTACCATTTTGGAGATGCTTTGATCCAGTCATTTAGCCATCACAGTTCAGTCATTGTCAAAATCATTCAGATTCTTACGCTTACCCACTTTCAATGTTTCCAACAGATCAACTTCAAGGACAAAGTGTTCAATTACTACCTAATATATTTCACTCATTGCCAAGTGCCACTGTAAGAAGATAATCAATGTTATTTACTTCATCTGTCAGTGGTCATCATGTTATGGCTGATTAGGGTATATACATTTATATATCGAATTCGGCGCTCCGTCGCTGAGCCAGTCAGCACACTGGAACTTAACTGCATGCTCTGATTGGTTAGCTTCTCCGCCATCCGCCAATAGCATCCCTTGTATGAAATCAACTGGGAAAACCAACTGAGGAAGCATGTACCGGAAGTAAAAAGATCCATTGTCTGCAGAAACCTGAGAAACAGCGAAAAATCTGCGTTATATATTTAGATATGCTTATATATAAAATGTGCGCTAGAGTGAAGCCGCGAAAGTCGAAGCGTGATATAGCAAGGGATTACTGTGTATATATTTTTTACCAGACTTTGTTTTCTAATTTGCCCAGAGGGGACTGGGCAGTCTAATGGTCTGGAATCCCTACAGATTTTATTTTTTTCTTCAGCCGTCTGGAGTTTTTTTTTGTTTTTTCTGTCCCCCCTGGCCATTGGACCTTACTTTTATTCGATGTTAATTAATGTTGACTTATTTTATTTTCTTATTGTGTCTTTTATTTTTCTATTCTTTATTATGTAAAGCACTTTGAGCTACTGTTAAATAAATAAATAAATGTTGTTGATATATATATATATATATATATATATATATATATATATATATATATATATATATATATATATATATATATATATATATATATATATATATATATATATATATATATATATATATAAAATGTAAAAGAGTACTTCTTCTCATAAAAACCCTTAATGGTTTAAAAGGGTGATCATGGCCCCCTGAGGCCTACTCAGAATGACAGGTCCGGCCATTTGATTTATTTATTTACTTATTTGTGTTACTTATTTGCTATTGCAAATTTATCCTCACTTGCATGTCTTCTTTTGTAATGAACTACATTTGTTTAAACTTTCCTTGGCCTTTCTATTCCTTATCTTGCCTCAACAACAGCTCAGGGCACTCCCAACATGCCAGAGCATACATTTGGGTCCATGTATTATTTTACAATTTCACAGTATGCAAAAAAAATGAAGGAAATGGCTTAGGGTCAAGCAATCAGCCAAAGGCAAGGATTGAACCATCACCCTTAAGGTTTAAAGTGTAGTTAAGGACACAAAGAAAGAAAGAAAGAAAGAAAGAAAGAAAGAAAGAAAGAAAGAAAGAAAGAAAGAAAGAAAGAAAGAAAGAAAGAAAGAAAGAAAGAAAGAAAGAAAGAAAGAAAGAAAAAGTTGTTTGCATCACCCCTTCACATAATCTTTATATGATGGCTCAGATTTCTTTCACACATTCCACCCTGCAAGTTTGTCTCATTATCACCTAAAGTCCAAAAATCCCATCTAATTAGACTAGGCCAAAAAAGCTCCTAAAAACGGTGTGATGGCTCTGTGGCTAAATAACCCATAAAGCAGGAATGATGAGCTCAGCAGAGATCACAATTATATATCAACTCACATTAATGTAGCATCTTGTGTTGCAAAAGAGATTAACACTGGATCTCTTCATCCATCCATTTTCAAATCTGATTAAACCAGCCCAGAGCTGCAAGGCACTAGATTAGCGCCAAGATAGGACCCAGTCCTGATGGGATGTTAGTTCAACACAAAGGTGTACTCACACACACATGCACATACACACACACACACAGAATACCGGGAGAAAACTTAGTAAGACATGAAAAGAATTGCACACAGCTAATTACATGGCTGCAAAGGTATGTGCAGACCCTGGGGCTGTGTGGTAGCGGTCCCAAATACTCTGTCAATGTGCCACTCCGTGACTGATCATCATTATTTATATCATTTAATGAACAGGTTAGCTGGACAGAGAGTGCACTCGTTGTCCTCTGCCCAGGCATGAACTCAAACTGTGTTTCCCTGGTGGCTTTCCCTTATTCATTTCTATAGCACAGGATTTCTCAATGTTTTTGACTTTAGGACTCAATTTTATCTATTTTTGCTCAATGATGACCCTTTATTAGCAGTAATTTTAATGTAAACTATTGAACCTTTTCCCCGAATGTCACTCATTAACAAATAACAGTAAATGCGTATTCATCATTTAAATTAGTGTACATTACAGATGAAGTATGTATGGGACTCATCCAAAAATAACTCGACACACGGGTGTTTAATACTGAATCAAATTTACTTCCCGTTTGGCATTTCATTGGGCAATTTGGGCTTGTCTGACTTTCTCAAATGTGTGTTGAGATCAGGAGTAAGTGAAGGGAGTGCAGAGACGAGTGTGTTTGAGTTTATTGGTGGCCATCATGTCTGGAATTTCAGAGCACATATCTTTGGCACAAGGCAAGACGAGCTGTTCTGAAGTTGTGGACGCTTTCTTATATTTGGCAGTTCAATGTACTGTACAATGAGAAAGTGCCCCGAGTGCCTTGTGAAGCCTGAAGCTGTTCATTTTTTTCCTTTAAAAAGTCAAACAATTTACTTCTTTAACTATAATGCTTTGTTTCCAAAGATCTTTATAGTTTTATGTATTTGTTTGGTAGTAGCACACTGCACATAATGCATAATGGTCATTGCTCACCACGTTTGGCGATAAAAGTAAATCTGTACCTCAGAAAGATGAATCTTGTGAGGATGATATGGAATTGGAAGAGTCTGAGCAGTTTTTTCATGTCTGCTGGCTTCCTTAATGAAGTGTGCCATGTGTAACAATTTGTCATGTGCTCATAACTGGACTTATGTCACTTGTTTTATTTCCTCGGTATGCAGGATAAAATTAGTTAATTAAAATTAATTGTGGAAGAACACTTGGAGGAAGGGATCAGGAGTATTTTGTGATTGATGAATTAAGGCCAAGGTTAAAGGTAAGGTTTGTAAGACAGTGGTAAGACCAGCAATGATGTAAAGAGCTGAGACATGGGCACTAAAAGGAGACGAAGTTGGATGTAGCAGAAGTAAGAATGTGGAGATGGATGTGTGAAGTTACCAAAAGGGACAGAATCAGAAATGAGACAACCCACAAGAAAAGTGGGAGAGATATCCACAAAAGTATAGGAAAGTAGGTTGAAGTGATATGGACATGTGAAGAGGAGAGACAATGATGGGGACCCACAGGTTGAGAAACAGCCCTAGCACTCTCTCTTCCATCTTTGTTATCTGCTTCATAGGCTTAGTTGCTCAATTTGACCCAGACCCCTGATGGATCTCCTTTTCTTTTGTGTTCTGCACTGCAATAAGCACACTTCTTTTCCAAACTTCCTCCGTTCACACGCAATCATGCTGTACAGCTCTGTCAACCATTCCACTCTAGGACCGTCAATATTTCATATACCACTCCATTTTCATTCATTAATTTGTGATATATTATACAAATAAATTTTATCTATCTATTATCCACCCTGGGCATGGTGCGAGTCCATCATAGGGCACAGGCGTTGCCCAGGCTAGGACTGGCGCCCAAGTCTCATTTCCTAAGATGAGCACCAACAAGTGCACCTCACTGCACCTGCTCCTTCAATACTACACTTTCTTTTTATTTTCAAAGCCTGCACATACACTGCTGTCAATAATCCGAATCCCTGTCACCGTCACAGTTTCAATTTCCTTTGCTGTACCATTCAAGCTCAGCATACAGCTTCCATAAAGAATGCATCATTGTTGGTTTCCAGCAGTGGGCATTGAATATGCAGCAGATTTATTGTGTTCAAATATGTCAGCAATATTCTAACTGAAAAGCAGAAAGAAGTCAGATGCAACACAACCCACTCTATCAACGTGACAGGCAAACCTCCATAAGCCCTGCGCATCTGCAAGCGAAGCAAACAAATACTCTTTTAATGCTAGCAAGTGAGATGTGTGGCTCCATTGTAACCGTCTTGACAATAAAGGTAAAGACTGTCAAAGATGAGTGGACCAGTGAACCCACAGACAGTCGGACTCTTAGACAAAACGAGAGAAGGAGGAAGAGGAGGTGTGTAATGGCAAACAAGCAGCCGGTGAAAAGTCTAAATGTGTCGGGACCCATTGGACCGTTTAGGAGCAGCCAGAGTTAGTGTAACCGGGGGAGTGTGTGTCAAATAAACTCACATTAAATCTGAATATTATCTAATATTAGCTAAACTATTATTTGATTGCGATTCCTTTTATGCAAAACACGAAACACTTTAGAAATGCCTCTAATAACAAGCTAAAAGATCATGTTTGAATATAAATTTAGACCGTCCACTGATTCTTTATCCTTTTGTTGTGAATCTGCCTTGTGGCAGCCCAACTCTGCCGCCTCCACATGGGCAAATGGATACAAAAATGCAAACCGGTGAGGAAGTCATAAAGTATAAGTCTTATATTTAAAAAATAAAGAAAGAAAACAAGGTAAGAGAGAAGAGAGCCAGGATGAGAAAGGGAAGACAAAGAGAACTGAATAGAAAACCTCCTACTGCGTGTTGGGAGGCAGAAAGGCTGAATTTCTCCTACAACTTTATTTCCACCCCGCAGTACAGAGACACGGTAGGTCGACTGGTGTCTCTAAAGTGACGTTGTGTCTTTAAGTTGCCCTGAAATACACAGAATCTGAAGCTCCATTCAAGTTTGGGATGGCCTTGCACCTCAAAAAGGCATTATGCTCACGGAGATCCTTTGCTGAGTTTGAATAAATATTAAATGAATCTATACATATAAAGGAGAATTGAGATCCGAGAGACTGTGTTTGTGTGTTTGTGGAGGGATGGAGAGTTAAGGCGGGTGGGGGAGTCACGTGATCATCTCCCCTCCCATTCACTTCATTTCATTCACTTCATTTCGCTCCGAGCTGACGTGGTCTGGCCGTTCTTTTTCCTTTGTGTTTAGTCCTCTCTCCTTTACTGATTTACTGTTTACTAGACGCAGTACTTACTGAATAGTATTTTTTCCTTAAGTGTTTCTACTTAGTGTTTCTTAATGTTTAGTAGACGCGGTGTGCCGGTGTTCCCGGCGCTGTTGCGGTTTACTGTTACTTTCTACTTCGTTTTTGTACTTTAGTGTTTAGTAGACTTTTACTTTATCTCATTTACTGTTGTTTTTTACTGTTGTTCCCGGCACTGTTGCCCTTTTTTTACTTTATCTCATTTAGTGTTTGGTAGACTTTTACTTTATCTCATTTATTGTTGTTCCCGGAGGTGTTGACGTTTTTCCCGTTTTTATTTTTTATGTAGCATGTTCACGAATTAGTCATAGAGAAAATTTATATATTTTGGCTCCAGGAGGACAAACCAAAATGTTATATATAAAGAAGCTCTATAAGTCGCATGTAGATACATTACATTAGAATTATTCCAACTACAGTGACTGCAGCGAAGCGCATGTGGTCTGCTAGTTAATGAATAAATTAATGTGCTAACAAACAAATGAGTTTTTGTTTCCTCCCACATTCTGAATACATGTACAGTGAATTCAGAAACTGTTCAGACCCCTTCACTTTCTACACAATTTACTGTGATGTACTTTAATTTTTAAAGGATACATTTGCCATTTTTGTCCATCAATCTAATCTCCTTAACCCCTAATTGCAAAGTGAAATCATGTTTCCAGAAAGGTTCCTAAATTTATTAAAAATCAAAAAATGAAATTTCTCTTACATGTCAGTATTCAAACTCTTAATTCAATACTTTGTAGAAGCACCTTGGGCAGCAATTACAGCTTTGAGTCATTTTGGCTAAGTCTCTACAAGCCATTTATCCATTTCTTCCTCTTGTGCTCTGTTAGACTGGATGGGAAGCATCTGTAAAGCCAACTTCAGGTTACTTCTTAGATGTCCTACAGGGTTTAAGTCTGGGCTTTAGTTGGGTCACTTAAGGACAGTTAGAGACTTGTCCTGAAGCCACTCCAACATTGTCTTGGCTGTAAACTTAGGGTGATGTGAACCGTTGCCCCAGTCCAAGGTTGTGCACACTCTAAACCAGGTTTTCTTCAGAGACCTCTCTGTATTTGGCTAAAGTCAATTCTGACCAGTTTCCCTGTCCCTGGCACTGAGAAATACCCCCATAGCATGATGCTGCCACCACAATGCTTCACCATAGCGATAACATTAGGCAGGTGATGAGCAGTGCCTGACCTTTGCCATACATATGCCCAATTTGTTATATTGCTGTCTCTTCACACCAGAGAAACTTTGTCCCTTTTATTTTATATGCCTTTAATTCAAAAGTTGCTTCCTTCTAGCCACTTTACCATAAATACCTGAATGATGAAGAGCTGCTGAGGTGGTTGTCCCTTTAACAGATTCTCTCATCTCAGCAGAGGACTTGTGAAGTTCTGTTAGAGTGATCATTGGGTTCTTCATCACTTCCCTGACCAAGGACTTTTCTGCCCAGTCCGCCAGTTTGGCCCAACAGCCAAGTTTACAAAGAGTCCTGGTAGTTCCAAATTTCTTCTGTTTCAGAATTATTGAGGCCACTGTGCTCCTCAAAGCTTTAAAAATAGTTTTACACCCTGGCTCTGGTCAATGCCTCACCACAGTTTTATCATGAAGATCTACAGAGTGGGCTCCACGGCTTGTTTTTGTCCTGACATGCAGTGTGAATAGTGGGACCTTAAATACACAGGTGTGTGCCTTTCTGAACAACGTCCATTCAATTCAGTTAGCTAACCAAGTTCTGGACACATCTCAATTAGAATTAAAGCAAACAGGACTCACCTGACCACAATCTGGGAATCACGACAAAGGGGCCTGAATATGAATGAATGAAAGATTTTAGTCTGTGATTTTTAATAAGTTTGTAAACCTTTCTGAAAACATGTTTTCAATCTGTCATTATGTCATTATAATGAGTAAGGCAAATGTATGTGTTTAAAAGTAAATCTACAACACAATAAAGTGTGCAGAAAGCATTGGGGTCAGAATAGTTAGATTCGTTGTATTATGATTTGCATTTTTCTTTAATGTTTTCTTTAAAAAATATGTGTAGAGTTAGGGTTTATTAACTCAATAATTCTGAATTTGACATTAGATTGTAATCAGAATGTGTTGTTTAAAAGTTGAATTATTTTACCCTCTTTTTGATGATTCCATTTTGTGAGCAAACTATGACATCACAGGGTTGTGTTTATAAAGATGAAGACAAACGCTTCCTGTTCATTCAAGGCTGTGGAGAGAAGCAAAGAGAGTAGCGGGTGTGTGTTTTATAAGAGTTTCTTAGTTAACGATCCTACTGCAACAAATTTAGACTACAATTTAGAGTCCTTTGGTTTTGATGATTGTGTTACTGACTTTCTGTTTAATAATCTTGTTGTCCCTTGTTTCATGTCTTCTCTCCTGGTCCTTCTCCCCTTTTATTGTCATTCAGGACAGTACAAAATGGTGACTCAATACCTGCAAGTCCACCCAGGGTCCGTTCCTGTCTTAGGCCTAACATTGCCTAACATTTTATGGGACTGAGTACACTTGAAAATTAACAAATGAATGATTGATTATTTCTTCCTGTATCCCAGTAATGTGAGTGTTATTACATGGTGGATTCAAACTGATTGACTATCTGCATGTATGCCCTGCAATAGACTCGGGATACATCCCTAGATGATTTGTGCCATGAACCTAAGTCTCCAGAGATAAACTCTGGAATAACTGTACTCAGAAAATTAACAAATGAATCATGAATGGAAGGATTAATTGATTAATTGAGTAATTTATTGATTTAATCTTTTTTTTTTTACCAAGGGCAGGGAGGATAGGTGACTCTAAATTGACAAGTGTCTGTAAGTGTGCCTCTGCAGGAGGCTTGTCTCCAGTCCAGGGGCCTCATGTATAAATGGTGCGTACGCACAGAAATGTTGCGTAAAAACTTTTCCACGTTCAAATCGCGATGTATAAAACCTACACTTGGCATAAAGCCACAAACTTTTCCACGGTATCGCATACCTTGTCATACGCAAGTTCTCCGCTCGGTTTTGCAGACTGGCGGCACCCAGCGTCAAAGCAGTGCTACTGTTCCTGTGTGGTTACTCTTTATTTTCCTGACGCGGCTTTATAAATACACTGAAACTAACCGCATATTGTTTATTAGTGTAACGAATCTGATTGTAATTAACTTGTAACAATATAATGGTCCAGGGAACAGCCATAGTATTCCAAATACCATAACTGCTTTAGTGTTGTTACTCTCACTTCTTCTTCTTCTTCTTCTTCTTCTTTCAGCTCCTCCCGTTATGCGTTGCCACAGTAGATCCTCTTTATCCATATTACTCTCACTGCACCACTCGGAGTATTTATATCACTGTATCTGAGTGTGAATCACAGCAGCAGCTGATCGGAAAGAGAATTATCGGTATACAGCTTCATGGACACGCTGTCTCAGCCACTGCAAAACGTTTTAAAGCCTTTCCTGTACAGACCTCGCGGTTCAGAAACAGTTTCATCCCAAGAACTTTAAACGCACTCAATCAATTGCTCCTTGTAGAACTGTTAGTACTTATAAGTACAATTACCTCACTGTAAACTTGCACTACAGTTATAATATTGCACAACCTGCACCACTTTATTAAGCACGTATTTACATATGATGATGATATCATTTTTAAGATGAAATGCAGCAAAATATGTTTATTAAATTATACAGATAAAACTTTAACTTCATTTAAATAATCTATATTCTTCACTGGGAGTGTCGTGAAGGATAGAATAATTAAACATGTACTACGAAGATATTTCAATGTTCCTTAAACGTTTTGAAGAATCGGCGCTCTAAGCTTACAGATGGCTTAACGTCTATTCAGAGCTGATTGTGTGGCGATCGGTTACTTGGGGAAAGAAAAGCAAGGACTGCAGTGGTGGCTACGCCAATATATATTGAATATAAAACAGAAAGAGAAAATAACAACACAGCAAAAAACGCAGCGACAAATTTCGGCAAAAGTTAAATGCTTGTGTCATGAGCACGAGGCGGCTATGCAGTGTCTGCAACGGACGTGGCCATCCACTGTGCATAAGCTACCTTATTGACATTGGCGGGCGGAGCCACCGATTCTTCCTCTGCCCAGTGCCACCACAAGCCTAGAGCCACCCCTGAGTACTGCTGCAATAAATTATTTCATCGAAGTGAAACACATGTTTAATAACGTGCTTTAACTCTTATCATCATGAAAATGATATCACGTATACATCTCAGTATTTTAGTTATTCAGAGAACTATAATATCACGAATGTAATGGATTCTGTGTCCAGTTGGAGGAAGAGAGCCGGTTTATGAAGCAAGTAGTGATTCACACACATAGAGCACATAGAAGATCAAATACAAAACAAAGCATTTAACATGCTACTTTAATTACGTTGTGATTTGAGAAACTGGTTAATTAAACGATTTTAAGATGAAGTTTATAATGTTCTACTAAATGGCAAAATAAACTACGTGATTAAAGTGGAAATGTCGAGATTGAAGTTGACATTTCGTGCTTTTTCCCCACCGTGTGCCTTTTTTCTCTGTACCCTAATAAGCTTTCATATGACACTGAGACAGTGGGCTTACAACTCGGCTTTTCACGGCGACTTTGTGAACGTGAGCTTTCAAGTTTCTCCAACACACTATGTCACTCGATCAACTTCATTTTGTTGATTATACCACGGTTTATTTGAACAAATAGTTTGTTTTTCCTTTGCCTCCACTTGGTATTCGCTGAAATTCTTATATTTTCCCCCGTGCTTTTCCCATTGTCGTTTCACAGAAGGCTGAGTTTAAGGGCAATTTATATTCATTTGCATATTCAAAGAGGCGTAATTCTGGGAGGAGTTGGGGCGTTACATAAAGCGCGTGCACAAGTGTTAGTTTTCACGTTGATCGGGATTTATGTAGCGGAAGAACGTGGAAGTTGGAGTACGCACAGATTCCTGCATCTGGATTTTTCTGTCCATAAGCACATTTCAGCTTTTGTGCTTACGCCATGTTATACTGCGAGTTCCACGCACGGCGTTATGCATGAGGCCCCAGGGCTTATTCTTGTCTTTTGTTTAATGGTGCTGAGATAGGTCCCCCCTCTAGCTCTTTGAGACCCTTTATTAGGAAGCATGAGCTTAGAAAATGAATGAATTTGTGTTTTTTGCACCCTACATCACAAAGACATACATATTAGGTTGATTGGTCCCTCTCCTAATACTGTGTCAGTCTGTCCAGCTTCAGGCTGCAACGATAGTCTAGGGTTTCCCTCAACTGTGAAATGGAATAAATAGTGTTTTTCTACCGATATCTCTGTAATTTCAGAGTTAAAAGGCTCTGCTATATTGTAAGTCTAAGGCGTTGCTTAGCTATGCAGGTTTTTACTGACAGGAGATAAGAAGTGCTTTAAATCGAATGTATAATACAGAACTGCTACCATAAGACTTGTATAGTTTCAAAAGCTTTTTGTAAGATTTCAAAAGTTATACAGCAGGCTCCCATTGATGATGTCAGAAATGTAAGCTGAAGCTGCCAATTTTGGAAACACAATTTTAATTTTATGAACTTTGGATGATGGCACAAGAATGCTTCTCATAGCCCCCATTACTAAGTTACACAAGGTGGGGCTCATTATAGTCTCCTGGGTCTAAGAGCAGAAGCATATGAGTTCTGAAAGCACTTTTTGGAGACAAGAATTTTAATTTAAAAAAAAAGAAAACTTGTCTTAGAGACAGCATGACCACATCATACCTACATTAGCTTTATAGGTTTGGTATAAGATCAGTTGTTGCCCAGAGAGGACTGGGCAGTCTCATGGTCTGGAATCCCTGCAGATTTTATTTTTTTCTCCAGCCGTCAGGAGTTTTTTTTTTGTTTTTTCTGTCCACCCTGGCCATTGGACCTTACTCTTATTCTATGTTAAATAATGTTGACTTATTTTATTTTCTTACTGTGTCTTTTATTTTTCTATTCTTCATTATGTAAAGCACTTTGAGCTACTTTTTGTATGAAAATGTGCTCCATCCATCTTCCAACCCGCTGAATCCAAACACAGGGTCATGGGGGTCTGCTGGGGCCAATCCCAGCCAACACAGGGCACAAGGCAGGAACCAATCCCGGGCAGGGTGCCAACCCACTGCAGGACAAACACACCCACTAGGGCCAATTTAGAATCGCCAATCCACCTAACCTGCATGTCTTTGGACTGTGGGAGGAAACCCACGCAGAGAACATGCAAACTCCACGCAGGGAGGACCCGGGAAGCGAACCTGGGTCTCCTAACTGTGAGGCAGCAGTGCTACCACTGCACCACCGTGCCACCTGAAAATGTGCTATATAAATAAATGTTGTTGTTGTTGTAGTAGTTGGAGAAAGGAGGAGAGGGAAAGTCAAGCCAAGAATGCTCTTAGTTCCTGCTGACACTTGAAGCAGCACAAGAGATGAGCCGCCTGGAAAGACTTAAAATCTAACAGTATCACGGTGTATGGGGTTCACACATTATTTTGATTTTGTTTATGGCACCATTTATTTGAATAATGCTTAATAAATGTGTCTTTTTCTCCTGGCAGTTCTGGTACTCTTATTCCCTGAGGTCATAGATATAAGAGGTAGTGTAACTTGTAGCAGAAATTTGGGTGAATTTTGGTCAGGTCTACATAATAAAGAGTATAAATGAGAGAATAAGGTCGCCTAAGACCCAACAGCAACAAAACATCTTGATGTACCTCAACAGACAGGAAAACACCAAGCAGCCCTAGAGTGAGGCAGAAGGGATGAAGAAGATGGACAGGTGAAGAAAACAAAGTAGAAAAGCAAGGGTGGCAGGTGATGGAGGTATAATAAGCCTAGAGAGGAGAGGAATCAGAGAACGAATCAATAGACTGGATGGAAGAAAGGGTGTTAGCAGTCTAATCTGGATGACGAGGTTAATTCAACTCAAGACACAGTGTGTAAAATAAGGAGAAATGAAAGAAAGAGATGAATTAAGAAAGACTGGAACAGGCCCTGATTTATGGATGATGTCAGACTGGGACACAACCTGAAGTAGCTTGACAGAATAAAATGAGTTCAGACAGTAGAAAAGCAATAGGACTAGACAGACAAACAGACCGTGGAAGGAACCTATGGAGAAATGTGAATTGACGCAGAAGGAGAGATGGACAGCATATATTCTGAGACGGAACTGTGAATAGTGAACAGACATGGACAAAACATGCAGAAGGCAGTGAGGAAAAGCTGAAGTGAATTAAAGAGGTCAGGCAGGTCAGAACAGGGAAACTGTTGTAGAAACAAGCATGTCGTACACAGAGGACAGAGAGCCTGATTACAGAGGTGGAGATAAGGAGAGACATTCTAGAGGACATATGGTGCCTGAGAAAAATATGCAATTAGAAGGAAAGAGAGAGGAATGAGAACAGAGTTGTGCAGCAAGAGAAGGCAATGACAAAGATTGAGAATGGGCAGCCAAGGCCTGGGTGATGGGTACAGATAGACAGGGCAGAATACAGGTGAACACCACTCATAATGAAACTTCCAGCAGATTTAGCCTCAAACACAAAGGTGGAGAGCTGATAAAGTAACAGAAATAGTCTGGCAGAAGGACAAATGGAACGACTGCTATCATATTGCTGTAAGCATCGACTCTAATAGCCCAACACATAGATCTTTGTTCTCGTTATTATACCCAAATATGTCATTATTCCCATTAGGCTAACAATGCATCTCATTTCCAAAGACTGCCTGCTGGAGCCGTGACGAGGTGCTCTCCACGGCTCGCTTATTTATAGACTTGACCATGTGCTAATGAGTGCGGCTCTAGCTAGTCAGCACAGTGACAGACAGTCGGGCTCCTTAGCCGTGTCGCTCGGTGTCCGCAGACATCTGGTCAGGTCCCTGCTCACGGCCTCCTGAGGCCTCAGCACAGTTATGGATGGCTTATCAGCTAATGATAACCAGCAAATCGAGCTTGGAGTCAGCAGCGTCTTAGCTGAACCGCGGCTCTTGCAACAAACTCTAAGCAGGTGATCACCACGCGGCTCAGGCTTTCTGACCCCTTCTATCATTAAAGAGGGAAAAAAGAAAAAAAAAGAAAAACCCACAAGGCTTAGTGACACTCAATTAAAGATGATGGCCAGGGCCTCTCTGTTTTTAAATGATCAAGTCGGACACAGGCGCACTTAGTGAATCTCTGTTCTGCAGCAGCATGCTTTCAATTAGAGCAGTCTCTGTCATGTTGCATTGATGTAAAGTTCTTGGGATCAAATTATTAAAAAAGTAAAAGCATATACATAAAGGGGTTCATTACTTTTTATCTTTTGTATCTGAAGCACCAGTGTTCTTGTTGATATTTGAACCTACATAAAACCACTGTTTACAGAAGGTGTTTTTTGGCACTGTTTTGTTTCTAACGCCATATAAAACCTCATCAGTTTGATCCGTTCCCTAACTTTTGTAATGGAAAGCTGGGATTCATGCCTGGCTGAGATGCCGCTGTAATAGAAGAACCAAGGGAAGGAGCGTGCATGGTGCAATACCTCTCCCGAGACGTCAGAAGGCAGCCCCCCTGGCGTGCTACAGTGCCACGGGTTTGGAGCATTGAAGCTTAACCCTGCTGGGGCCCGTGGCTACCGTCAGGGGACGAATGGAGAACAGCTGAGCCCTCCTCTACAGCGCTGCTGACACAACTGGAAGTGCATCCGGAAGGAGATCGTGGAACACCTGGAGCACTTCCGGGTGCTCTATAAAAGGGGCCAGCTGCCACAACTTTGGGAGCCACAGTCGGGAGGAGTAGAACGAAGCTTGAGGGAGGAGTGGAGGCAGAAAAGTCAAGGAGAGAAAGGAACCGTGTGCTGTGTGGTGTTTTACTGTGTGAGCTGGAAACTATAAATGAAGCCTGTGTAGTGCTGGGACTTGTGCCTCTGTGTCTGGTGCATCGGGTTAGGGCAGTTGTATGCACCCCGGTGGTCCACACTTTATATGGCAAATTTTAAATCTATTATATATAATGTCTCCTCTCCCTTCTCCAGCTGATCTGCATTGCATGCTTTCAGCTTCACAGCAAACTTTGCTCTCCTCAAATCTCCAATATAACAATCCATCTATTGAATTAAAGTCCATACTGAGGTAACACAAATGTCCTTTTCTCTTAAAGATGCTGGGCTAATGCAGAATGAATTGCACAGGTTTCTCTTTTACATAATTAACAGACCTGCCCATAACTGTCCAGTTCCTCCACATGGCTCTTTGTCCAAAAATCATCAATATTTTGGCTAGACATTTGTGTTCGTTGAGCGCTTTGGCTACAGAGAACAGTTATTGTAACCTGCATGTCCATATGTTAAAGTGACAGTTTGGTAACATTTTTCTGAAATGTAGATGCA